>NC_091982.1:106040888-106096454 GCF_044704955.1 Pristiophorus japonicus
AGGGAAGAAGGGGGGGGGGGGGTGTTGTGTATATAGAGTGTATGTGGGACAAGGAGAAGGGAAAAGGAGAAGGGAAAAAGGAGAAGGGACAAAGGAGAAGGGAAAAGGAGAAAGGAGAAGGGAGAAAAACAGCCCCCCCCCAACTCCCCCCCCCTCTCCTTCCCCCCCCCTCTCCATCTCCCCCCCTCTTCCATCTCCCCCCCCTCTCTCCTTCTCCCCCCCCTCTCTCCTTCTCCCCCCCCTCTCTCCTTCTCCCCTCCCTCTCTCCTTCTCCCCTCCCTCTCCTTCTCCCCTCCCTCTCTCCTTCTCCCCTCCCTCTCCTTTTCCACCTCCTTCTCCCCTCCCTCTCTCCTTCTCCCCTCCCTCTCCTTTTCCACCCCTTCTCCTTTTCCCCCCTTCTCCTTTCCCCCCCCTTTCCCCTTCCCCTCTCACTCCCCTTTCCCCTTCCCCTCTCCCCTCTCCTTCCCCCCTTTCCCTCTCCTTCCCCCTTACCCCTTCCCCTCTCCTTCCCCCTTACCCCTTCCCCTCTCCTTCCCCCCTTTCCCCTTTCCCCTTCCCCTTTCCTTCCCCCTTTCCCCTTCCCCTCTCCTTCTCCCCTTTCCCCTTCCCCTCTCCTTCCCCCCTTTCCCCTTCCCCTCTCCTTCCCCCCTTTCCCCTTCCCCTCTCCTTCCCCCCTTTCCCCTTCCTTCTCCCCCTTCCCCCCCCTCTGCCTACCTCCCTCCTCTCCCCCTGCCCCCCCCTCTCCCTCTACCCCCCTCCTCCCCCTCCCCTTGCTGTCAGAAACACAGACACTGACAGACTAAGAGTGAGAGACACACACGGACAGACAGACAGAGAGATAGAGACACTGACAGAGACACACTGGGGGGGTGGGGCATCCCAGCACGCTGTTGGAGGGCTCCCACTGCTGCCGTCGGTATGTAGAAAATGTTTTATTTATTGATTTAAAAAAAAAATTATTTCTTATTAAATTTTTTTGATTGATTTATTGGTTGATTTATTGATGTTTTTATCATTTATTATTGATGATGGCTCTTCATTTGTAAAACTGAAGTGTTTAAAATGATTGTAAACTTCCCTTTAAACCCCCCCTCCCCCCCACCCCATTCCCTGCGCCTGATTTGTAACCTACGCCTCATTTTCTAAAGTGTAGACAAGGTTTTTTCGAGCGTACAAAAATCTTCACGTACTCCATTCTAAGTTAGTTTGGAGTAAGTTTTCACTGCAGAAACTTTGAAAACAGGCGTAAGTGGCCGGACACGCCCCCTTTTGAAAAAAAAATTCTGTTCCAAAGTGAAACTGTTCTAACTGACTAGAACTGGAGCAAACTAAATGCCGAGAATTTGATTTTCTAAGATACTCCGTTCTACACCAGTTGCTCCAAAAAATCAGGAGCAACTGAGGCCGAAACTTGGGCCCATACTTTCCATCGGGTGATTAAGAGCAGCAATGCTGAGTGATTTGTGTCTCCTTCTCTACTTGAGAATGCTGGGGCCAATTTTAGCCAAACAGAGCTTTAATTAGTCTTGTAGGCTTATATTGGGGTTCTTCTGAACTTCCTTTTCCAGTGTGTCTGTTAGTTCCCTTGTGTCTGTGTAAAAATGTTGTTGCCTTTCTGACATTATACTAAAAAAAGGAAAAATAATAACAAGTTGGCCTATTCTACCTGATATCTGTCGAATTATTTCTGTTGAAATACAGTACATGGTTGCCTCTTGGAATGTTTAATTATATAGACATATTTTCTAAACTCTTATCTTCAGGATGAAGGAAGATTCAAAGAGATTGCAATCACACATCATGTGAAAGAAGGCTGTGAGAAGGCTGACCCTACGCAGTTTGAATTGTTGAAGGTCCTTGGTCAGGGATCTTTTGGAAAGGTCAGTGCTTTTTGCAGTTTTGGTTACAGCAAGTTAGTGAGAGAATCCTCACTAGTCTTTGTTGAAAAAACAGGAATTAAAATTCATTTGTCTATCTGATCATTTTTCACAATGTACATGTGCAATTTTTTTTGAATGTGAACATCATGTTAAACCTTACTTAAAGGATTACACTTTCTCTGTGTTCCAGCCTTCAATGTTACGTGAACAACTTGGATTTGTCCCTTTTGTTATGGAAAGTAGCTTGCAGTTTCAATAATCATACCTGGAATGGGTTATCTAGTGCAGACTAAACTCAAAAGGGTTTTACTACTTTCCAACTGCTGCGTTTGCCTCTGTCTTGGTCTTTGTCAATTTTTTTTTGACACATGTAATAGTAAAACAGGACAAATTAATGGTTCATGCATAGTATGTGATATTGGGATGGAATAATGTTGTCTCGTTGATAGCCCGATGGGTAAGAATGTTTCCTCGTATGGAGTTGAAGGATGCAGAGCCGAAGGTTTCATCCTTGCCCTTTGCGGAGCTGGTTCATTTTAGTCAGGAATGGTGGGGAAGAGAGAGGTCTCTACAGTTGGTCTCAGTGTTTCTAGACTAGCGAATAGAAATTAATCAGGGTTTCCATTTCTGGTAGACAGCCAATGACACCTGCTGGAAGTGTATTTGTGTAGACATTAGATGAAAACTGGATTGGAATCGGGGACATGTTATCTCTGATCAAATAGCCCACAGACACTTGCTGTCCAAGCTTTTTCATGAAGAACCACCACTTTGGGAAGATGCCGGAGGGCAACTGTGCAGAAAGCAACAAGTGCCCAGAAATTTAATTTTATGCATTTAGTACATAATGTATGCATGGGCTCCATTTTCCAGGGTCATTTGTGCCGTTTTTTTTGGCGCGAGCTGTTTTTTTGCCGTGTGTATTTAGACCAAAGTTTCCCCCAGGAATCTGTGTGCAGGCGTAGCTGAGTTAGTTCCGATTTTTTACATTAGGTTTTTTCAGGTCATGGCGGGGGTGCCAGGTTTGATGATTTTTCACAATTCGACCCCCAAAAATTTCTGCTAGATCGGCATATCTGGCCACTCCCAAAAAGCCTTCTGGTGAGTTAACAGAAAGCAGCGCACATTGAGAAATCGATGCTGAACAACACCATTGATGAAAAACAAAGTTTTTGGAGGGAGTCAAGAACACTTTAAATATCCATAATAAAGATGACATTTTTTTACCTTTCAACGGCGTACATGGAAGTTTAATGGAATTCTGAAGTTTTAATTTTTTTTTACTCACGCCACCACCGAACTTCTTCAAACAGGGTTGGAGGGTCGCAGCATCAGCCAGAAGAATCGTTCCCGCACCCGGACTCGGCTGCAAAACAAGCCCGGTGTGGGGAGGTGGCGATCGGAAGACTGCACGAGGCAGCAAATGAGCCCAGGGAGGGAGAGGTCACAAGACTGCTGAGACCTAGGTGTGGTCCATTCAGACCTTGGGGAGAGATAACAAAGAACCTGTCCTGCCTGCCTTTGTGGCGTTTTGAACTTCTTGCAAAGGTAAAATTTAACCATGCAGGCAATACTGACAATGCTATACCTAGTGCGAGCCTTCTGCATCATGGTGCTACGGAGGAGATAAATTATTCTACGTCATCGCGTGAGGAACATCAGAGCCCATAGGGTGCTGGGCAAGAGGCCATACCCACCTCTGGTATATCGAGATAGGCGTTAGTCTGCATCACTAAGGTGCAGGTACAGTGTCTGAAGGCTGCGTTTCTGAAAAGAAGTTGTAACAGACCTGTGAGTTGGTAAAAGCAGACCTGCAACCTCGAAGCATCAGGAGGACTGCTTTGTCAGTTGAAGTGAAGGTTACAGCTGCACTTTCATTCTATCCCTCCGGATCGTTTCAAGCTACAACTGGGGATGTGTGTGGCATTTCTCAACATGCAACACATGTCTGCATTTGCCAGGTGACAGCTGCAACGTATGCGCGGAGGAATTACTTCATAAAATTCCCCATGGCTGGCCAAGCAGTGCGGATTGCTGGCTTCCCAAAGGTACAGGGCTGCATTGATTGTACCCACATCACCTTGCGAGCACCTTTGGAGGATTCCGAGATGTACAGGAACAGAAAAGGCTTCCAATTCCATTAATGTACAACTCGTATGTGAGAACATGCATCACATCATACCAGTCGATGCAAGATACCCTGGGAGCACCCATGATACGTTCACATCACGCAACAACATTATATCTGCCATGTTTCAGGAGCAGCCAGAAGGGCAGAGCTGGCAACTGGGAGACAAATGGTATGGCCTCGCCACCTGGCTCATGACGTCCCTACACACAACCCGGAAGCTGACCGGGAATACAACATATCACACATTGCGATGCGCAGCATCATAAAGCGGACCATTGGCATCTTGAAACAGTGTTTCGGATGCCTGGACCATTCCAGAGGTTGCTTGCTATACTCCCCTGAGATTATCGGTCAGTTCACTGTTGTGTGCTCCATGCTGCATAACTTAGCTATCATGAGGCAGCAACAGCTGGTAGGAGAAGACCCACCTGCAGTGAGACTGGCTGCTGATAATGATGAGGAAGATGCAGATGACGAGCAGGAGGACCAGGAAGCCATGCAAGTACCTGAACCCAGAGCACGATGGCGGAGGAGGGCGGGGTCATCATGCCCCTTTAATGATTGCTCAGGCCTTGTACCAGCAGCTCATCCGTGAACACTTTGCTGCCTGAAGGCTCAGTGGCAACTATGCCACATGGACCATGTTTACTGTTTGGACCTGTTCCGTAATGTTGTATTAATGAAACAAATGATGGAAATTATTCTTGTTTACTTCAAAAGTTGTGTTAATAATCAAACAAATAATGTAAATGATTCAGTTTTAATGTAAAATATATTTTATTCAAAAGTTCTTTGTACTTAACTTTAATAAAATTATTCTTTATCAAACTTTGAAGTTTTCAGTTACGATCACTTACAAACTTTAAGATCACTTATAAAACTCTAAGATCAGTTTAACAACTTTAAGATCACTAATGTTTAAACTTGTACATTTACATAACTTAAACTTTTAATTTGAAAGCAACAGTTACAACAGTAATAAAAACGACAGCAGCAAAGAAAGGCTGCAACCATCTTTCCTCCACCTTATGCTAAGACTGCCCGCTGCGCTTGTTCTTGTTGACTCCACCACCGCTGCCCGCAGGCGGTGGCGCAGTGTTTCTGGGGTTGGTACCAAGCTTATTCTTTCTAAGATCTCGGGTAGTGCGCACCTGTTGGGGTTGGGGGCGGGCGCTGTGGAGGACCCAGCTTTGGGGCTTTTCAGAGGCTGGTGTGGGGATTAAAGTGGGAGTGGCAGTTGATTCAGTTAATGGGCACGGGGTCTGGGTGTGTTCCCTTATTGCAGCAGCTAACTCCCAACATGCCGTCCCTCATGCGCCCTGACAACAACCTGCAACATTCCCTCCCTTATGTTGAGCAAAAGTGTCTCAACGGCCTGCAACATTCTCTCCCTCATATTCACTGATAGTGTTTGCACCATCTCTGACATTCCCTCCCTGATGTTGCCTGACAGCGCATCAGCTACCTGTGACATTCCCTCCCTCATGGTCACTGACCTGATTTCAGCTGACTGAGATATTCCCTCACTCATGGTCCCGGACATCGTTCCCTTTTCTTGTGAGATTGCTGTTGCTTCTCCCGACTGTCCCGCTACTTCATCACCCACCCCACTGATGGTGTCCAGGAGTGATTGCATAAGGTCAATGCTCTCCCCACTCATTGCCATCATCTGAAGCACATCTGTTAGATCCTGCACCTCAGGAGAGCACGGTCGAGGCTCTCCTTCCCCTCCTCCCCACGGGTGTGGCCCTGGGTGTGCCTCGCTGCATCCCACCACTGGGACCCGCAGCCTTGGAAGGTGTGGCCCTAGGTATGCCTCGCTGCACCAACACCACTGGGACCCTTGGCCTCGGACGGTCGGAAGCCATGGAATGTCCCACCAACACTCAAACCACTAGTCACGGAAGGGGCTGGCACCTCAATGGGCGGCACCTCCAAAGTCTGAAACAGTGGGGGCTTCATCCTCATTCCCTCACCCTCACCCCTATTCTCTTGGTCTTGGAGGGTGGGTGGGACTCGTCGTCGTCTGAATAATCTTCTGCATCGTCAGGGTCGGCCTCAAGTTCTACAAAATATAATAGAACACAGACAAATGGTTAGCAGCAGAGGAGGAGGCAGGATGGGTGGCATGAGTAGGCTCACACAGTGCAGGCAGCAGGTTGACTTGAAGGACCATGATGAATGATAGCAAATTGCATCAACTGAAGCGTAGCTGACGGAGACATCCCCAGGAACTGAAGCATGGCTAATCCGCGCAGTACTTAACATTTAGCAAAGCCAGATTGTGGAATTTGCAGGACTTACCCTCTCCCTCGAGTGCTGGCCCAGATTGTGCAATGGTGGTTGCTTTTCTCCAGGTAGGACCCATCAAAGCAGCAACCCTCTCTTCCAAGGGTGTCAGTGGCTGCAGATTTGCCGGGCCTGTTGGAAAAACTGTTGGTGTTTTTTCCCTTTTATTATGTGCCACCTTCCTGTGCAAAGATGAAAATGCAACTTTTTAGAGAGGGTGTCTTTCTGCTGGGTGGTACATATACAGCTGGTAACATTTACAATTGCAATTCCATTGAATAAATTAAAATGTTATTTACACTAACTACTTGACCAAGGTCCTGCCACTTCTTTTTACACTGGCCTCCAGATCTCGAGGTAGTCACCATTGTGCAGTAATCTTCTGCAACTTGGTTCTAGCGTTTCTTCATTTCTTTGGGTGGAACTTTTATGTGACCTCTGCTGGTGTCCAGCTCCTGCCATCTGTTCTCAATCACAACTAATGCCTCCACTTCATCCTGTAAGAAATTCTTGGTCCTTGTACTGCATTGCATCTTCTATTGCAGGTCTGATTTTTCCAGTAGTCTCACACAGCACTCACCGATTGCAGACCCGGAGCTGTACTGCACATGCGCGCCCATTAGTATCACGTCAAAAATGTCCTTATTTTTCCCTCGCGCATGCGCAGAAGGTGCAGCATTTTTTCTGCACAGACAGCAGGCTCCAACCCCTGAGGCGACTGGACAGACTGCGCGGCGCCAAATTTGAAAAATACAGCAGGGAACTTTGGACAATTTTTTGGTGCATTTCTGGCCTAGTAAAATGGGCGTAACTCTGACAATACGCCAAAAAATGGGCTTTGGCAAAATTGAGCACCATGTCTTGAACTTTGCAGAGGAAACTCAGTATTTCCAGAGACAAAATGTACTTGCATCGACCAATCTAAAAGAAAATCTGAAACCATTTCACTGTTTTTTTCCCCCTCACCAGTTTTCTCTCATCTCCCCCTTATCTGCGGGGTGTAGTCCTTACTGGGATGTGATTCCATGGGCATCAGTTGCCTTCTGATACCTGGCCGAAGTGGCTATCATTCATATGCGAGCCTTGATACTGAGCATCAGCAGGCTGTTCAACCATGGAAGGATGAAGGCCATCACAGCCGAACCTGACCTGATGTCTGTCCATGCGCAGGGTTTGTGGAACAGTCATTAGGACCAGGAACCTTGACTGACTTGCTCATCCTCCTTTGTAGTGCTCCAAGTGCCTCCCCTCCAGACAGCAGCTAGCTCGGAGACCAGTGACTGAAATTAGGACTTTCCATGCTTGTATCGCTCAGCTATTCACTGGATAATCATGTTTTGGGGGAATTCTTTCGGCTTGTTTAAGTAATAGCTCTTTAATCCATAATGATGTTAAACATATTTTTCTGAAATCAATGTTTTTGTTTCTTTGTGGTATAAATGACAATTAACATTCCACTCTGCTTGACTGATTTCTAAGCTCTAAAGTTTGACTAAATTTGCATTACTCTGTTATGCTTAATTGAAATTTTATGAGCTATTGGCAAATTCAGATTACATTTTTTGATGCTGCAATTAGCTAGCTATATTTTGGTAAATTTGTAGATCACATTCCATGCCATGTGAATGTTTCAGACCTTAAAGTTATAGTTCACTGCAGCAATTTTGAAAACAAGTGAATTGTGTAATGAATTTATTGAAGCAATTGTGTATCGTGGTATTGATTTAATATTCAGACATGAAAAGTGTACTGGTTGCATTTATGAGCAGTGATGAGCTGCAGTAGCAAAAAAAAAAAATGGTCCAGAAGATAAATCACGAAATACTAGTGTTGATTACTGGATTCTTTTCCCTCAATCTGGTTCAGTGAAATCACTGAGTCGAATACCGATTATGCTTTAAACAAAGCAAGCTTTTATTTAAAAAGCAAATCCCGATCGGGGACCTTATCAGACAGAAGGAATGCAACTCTGATAGATCGCACTCACTTCCTACGGACAAAGTGACGTTACATTGTAAAGGCACGATGGTTATACATTTTCGGAAAAAGATAACAAGATACAATATGAATGACATCCTAGTTCAGCCTATCCTCTTTGATCCCTCTTTCCCTTTGTCCACTCATAAGCCGATCTAAGAATGGTCTGATTTTACACAAAGGCCCATTATTCTCTTACTGTTAATGTTTCAGGTTCGCAATGTGAGTTAGTACGGCCTTGAGGTTTTTTGCAAGCTGTGGGTTTTTTTTTAAACTGTGTTAGTATTGTAACATTTTGCAATCTCGAGTCTGAGATGTCATGGCTATTCTTCCATGAATTCTTTGTCAATTTCACTGTCTATATTTTCCCACATTCTCAACTTCAATGTCTCTATACATTTTTAAACATTCACATTCCCCCCTTTTATCATTCCATGATAACACTTAGGATCATTCTAGGAGTATCGCATTCATCCGTTCACACTCTATTTCCTGAATCATATTGTTGTTATTGTCGAGTAGTTCTTTAGTTCGTTGGATCATAACTCGGGAGCCCTTGACCACAAGAGGGTTTGCTAACCTTGCCATCATGACTTTACCACAAAAATTAAAGCAACCAATAATCAAGCAACAGGTAATTATTATTACGATGAGAATAATTGCTCCATGCATTAGATACGATCCCCAAGATCCACCTAACAGCCAATCAAACCAGCCTAAAACCTCCTGCAGGGGTGGATAACTTCTTTACCTCCCTTCTTATGTGATCAACGAGATTGGTTATGTTTTCTGAATTATCGGGGATGTAAGTGCAACATTCAGATCCTATCAGGGCACACGTTCCCCCTTTCTCAGCTAACAGGTAATCGAGGGCCATTCGGTTTTGTAATGCTACGGTCCTTACTGCTACCATTTCAGCTGTGATGCCCTCCAGGGCTTCAGCAGTATTGTTAGCTATCTGTTCCAATATCGTCTCTAGGTTCTGTACTTCATCCATGAGACGTCCTATCCCGATTGGGAACATCATGACTCCAAAGAACTTGTCGGCGGGGGTGATGGCTCGCTTGTATCGGCGGTAGGCATGTGCTTCCGCCAGGGTTCGTACTTGCTGCACAAATGGCACCACATATCCCAGATAACAGTACCCTGTCCATCTTCCGGGTCCCAGGACTGGGCCCACAAACCTCCACCTGTTTTACTCGTGCACCTGTGGTGATGTTGAGACTGTTTGGGCATTTGCTGTACCCTATGATATGTCCCTTGTTACTGGTGTCATTTTGGGTTAGACATATGTCCCCGGTTGGCCTCCCAATCCCCGAGGTATTGGTCAGGGCTAAGAATGGGGGTTCCTTTCCACGGTCGTAGGTTGGTTGGTACCATCCCTGGAACGTCTGACTAATGGGGTCTCCAGCACTCTTCCACTTGGTGACCTCCCCTTGGTAGTTCATGTGGTAACGGTATGATACTCCTCCTGATCTCCGTGATCCCTCTTTTGACCCGCCTTTCCTCTCTCGTATTTGTATTGGCCCCCCCTCCTCTCGTGTTAGTTTGGCTTGAATCCATCTGACAGTCTCAGTTAGGGTTAGTGGAACGGGGCGCAAAGGAATTCCCCCTTTGGAATGTATAGGGATATGTGAACACACCCAACATCTAGAAAAGTTCCCATTTTGCGCATAAACATAAGACATGTACAAAAAGGTGTTTACATGGAGCTCTCGTCTCTGTCTCCCCTCCCATGCGCCGAAACTGTCATATTATACAGACTGTGGCATACAGACACAGTTTCATCTTATGGCTCAGGATTGAGATAAATAGTCCAATTATTTTGCTGATTAAAAGAGTTCAGTTTTCCCGTCTCTCTTAGGTCACCGTCGGTGTAGCTGGCTGTCTATCACTACGGGTAAAAGTTCAAACTGGTCCACGTTTCAATTAGGATGCCAACGGCCTTGTTCAGCTATGGAGAAGAGGAAATCTGGAACAGAAACAGGAATTAGAATAACCAGCAAAATAGGTTCGTTAGAGGGTGGTGAGCTTGCAGTGGTGCAGGTGAACCCAGGCACTTTTCCCCTCAACCTTGGCTGCAGTGGGGGTAGTGAGTAACACCTGAAAAGGCCCCTCCCATTGTGGCTCTAATCCCTTCCGAATCCATTTCTTAATCAGGACATACTTCCCTGGAGCCACGAGGGACAATTCGGGTAAAACTGGGAGGCCGAGGTGAGCCTCTCGAACCTGGTTGTGAGCTAGTCGCAGAGCCTGAGTCAGAGAAAGAACATAGGTGGTCATCAGTCGAGCTGAGATACCATATCTAGGAACAATTTCCCTCATTAACACCTTAACAACAGTTTGAGCCTTATTGTCCAGGGTAGGGTAGGCTTCAATCCATCTGCTAAACATATCTACTATTACTAACACATATTTGTAACACTGAACTTTTTGCAACTCAATGTAGTCCAACTGAAATGTCTCAAAGGGACCTTCGGGTAGGGGCGTTTTACCCCAATCACAGGGGACTCCCTTCCCTGGATTATGTTGCTGGCAAACCAGGCAACGACTACTGATGTTCTGGGCGAGCGCCTGGAGTCTAGGGTGCCACGAAGTAGCCAAAAGTGTATCACTCGTGGTCCTTGCTCCACAATGAGTAGCAAAATGCATACATTCAATAACCCATAGAGCCAACTCGTCAGACATGCAAGTCTGTTCCGCGGGAGTGGTCCAGAGTTTAGAAACATTGTCATAAGTACATCCATAATATTTCCACAACAGTTTTTCTTTTTCAGGAGCGTCCTCCTGTGCTTTAATAACATCTTGGATGGTTGGCATTGGTTTTTCCGAGGCTAACTTATCCTTTGCAGGATTTTTAGTCTGACTCTTCATCAACCGGGGATTTTCCGGTGGTGTGGGCGGTACATTTAACAATGGCAATGTGCTTGGGGAGCATGAGGGCTTGCAACAAATCAGATACTAGTTGCTTATGGGATATCTCATTCCCCGGTGAGGTTAGGAATTCCCTATTTTTCCATAATTGTCCGAAATCATGGGCCACCCCAAAGACATACCTAGAGTCGGTATAGATATTGACTTTGAGGTCTTTGGTCAAGATACAGGCTCGGGTGAGGGCGAATAGTTCAGCTTGTTGGGCAGAATAGGCGATTTCAAAGGCGGTAGATTCCAAGACCTGATTCTCCTGTTTTACTATGGCGTATCCTGAGCTTCGTGTACCTTCTGGATTAATAGAAGAACTTCCGTCAACATACATAATACAGTCTGGATCTTCCATTGGTACATCAACTAAATCTTCCCTGACTGATGAGGCCTCTTGAATTAAAGATAAACAATCATGACTGGGTTCTTCCTCATCTTGGGGTGGCTCAGTAAGAAAACAGGCCGGATTAATTGCAGCACAGTGCCGAAAGGTCAGCTTAGGATTGTTTAATAAGTAGATCTCATATCTGCTTTGCCTGGCCATGGTAAGGTGTTGAGTCTGCAGTTGGCCCAGGAGGGCAGCTACGGAGTGAGAGGTGTACACAACAATATCTTGCTGGAGGTTTCTATTTCAAAGCTGCCTTCCTTATTTGTATACGGGGTGAGGTGCCTAGTCATCAGGGCAACATTAGGGATCCAGGATCTGCAGTAATTGATCATCCCCAACCACTGTCGCATTTGTTTAGCCGTGCTAGGGACTGGAAACTGGCAAATTGGTTCGACTTGGCGAGCCTCCAAAGCTCGGTGGATACTCGGTATTGCCTGTGATTTCAGCGGGTACTGTCGGATAGAGGGCCAGTTCATATTGCCCTGCACTGGGATCTCGATCGGATAAATGGGAGTATAACCCACTTGGGAGGGGTCCTCTGCCCACACATGAGGATCCACATATTCAGGTATGTCAGAGCCAGTATGATGCTGCAGAGTCGTTAAGACTTTCTCGGGGTCCCCGTGGAATTGGACTGTTTGGCCATGTTTTACAATTTGCACATCCCGGCTGGTAGGGTCAGCCTCGTCTATAGCCTAGCGCACCATAACTCCCAAATCTTTAGCGTGGTGGGGAGGTAATACTTCACGAGTAATATGTGGTGCCACCGTTGGGGGCTGTCCATCTGCCTTCCCTTCCGGTCCAGTCACTCGAGCCCTTAATAGAATTTCCTTCACTTCCCCTTCGTGATCCTGATAAAAGTTCTGCAGGTCCTGATTCTTTCCACTGGGATCGTATGCTAGGATCACGTGATAGGGTGCCTGCGGCAGGTCCAGAGACCACCACTGAGGGGATCTAGTGGTATAATACTGCCGCTTAAGGGTTCCCTGTTTTACAATAATCCCATCATCTCCACACTCCAAATGCAACTGGAATTTGCAGAGGAGGTCTCTAGCCATCAAGTTACAGTCCAGATTGGTTGTGATAACAAATCGATGTTCCACCGATTCTTCCTGGTAACCCATTTTAACCGGTTCTGACACCGGGAATGTAGAGACTTGTCCGAGGAATCCTGACAGTCCCTGTGTTTCAGTGAAGGCGGGGAGTTTAAGCTTTGATTGTACAGAAGACATGAAGGCTCCTGTATCTATCTAGAAGGGTTGCCACTCATTCCGAATTTTTAACAATATCATCGGTTCGTCATCCTGGGAGGGTCCCTGCACAATCAAGCTACGTAGTCAATAAGAATAATCGGGGGACGGTTGGCCAAAGGGGTTGTTCTGGGAGAAGTTAGTGTAAGATCCCCGTCCTCTTCCCCCCCCCTTGCCCCCCTCCTCTTCCTCCTTTGTGCCAACGGGAGGGACACTCTCTACTCCAATGTCCTTCTTGCCCACAATTAAAGCATCCATCTCGTCTTTCCCAGCCCTGACCTCTTCCTATACCAGGCCGGGGACAGTAGGGCGGTCCGTAATTAGCAGGGCCCGGGCCATTTGGGTGTTTGGTATAACCGTATCCCTGTTTATCCACCCAACCCTGTACGCAACACTGCGGTTCCATCTGGTATCCCCTTGGGTCGGGTTTTGGTCCTTCCATCCGAGACGGCTCTTCCTTTCTAGTCACATATTCAGTCTTGACCCGGGTTGGGGGCGCACCTCCCCCCTCTCCTTTCTTTTCCTGCCAATAATATTTAACCGCCCTTTCCATCTGGGCTTTACTGTTATCTGCCAGATTCATATTATTTGTCCGGATAGCGTGAGCAACCGAATAGGGCAGACACTGAAGTAGGATAGCGCAGAATTGAGGAGAATCCTCTCCTGCCCTGAAGGCAGTATCTCCTGATTGACTTCCGTATATTTCAATAAATCTTTCCATGAATTCATCGGCAGTTTCTTCTCGTTTGGGTTTAGTTTCTAATACTGCGGCCATACTGATGGGCTTCTGAAGGGTCGTGGTGAGAGCATTAAAGATAGCGTTTAGGCGATCCTGGACATCGTTAGGGTGAGCAACCAACAATGCATCATGAGTAGCATGTCCTAGGTGAGTTAGAAATCGGGCATGCTCAGTTGGGCTCAGGGTTCGCTTTACCAGGATCCACAGGTCCCTTGATTCTGCATTATATCCATGCATGTCGAGGTCACTCTGTGAAATCGGAGGTCAGGGTTAAGTTGGGTTTGTGGATCTCTTTCAGCTTATTTATCTTAGCCTTTTAACTCTTCAATTTGTTTTGTTTGAGTATCTATTTCTTGTTGTATCAGGCAAGTATTATTACATAAGCTAGTTCTGTTTTTATTTTTATTCTGACTATTGTACCATTCCTCTGTTAGGTGAGTCTTTTTTCTATTAAGAAATCCAAATTGATAATGTTCAGTATGAAACGGCTGTCAATGGAAAGGGTTAACTCCTTTACATGTTTGTAAGAAGACCTGATGTCATTACGTGACTTCACGTAACCATCTGAAAAAAAATCTTCATCAGGAAAGGCAGCATTTGATTAAACTCCAATATTTTTTAACTTCTTATTCAAGTACTTGCCAAAGATATTAAATTGATTTAAAACGAGACCACACATTTTTAATAGCTATTTGTTTACTGAAATTCAATTTTCGTCATCAGCCTCGGTCAATGCAAAGCCAACCATTTTAACTCCGTAGTCTATCGATACCTTTCTCAGAGGTCCCAGTGGATCTCTTAGTACGTTTTTCGTGTGGCATCTTTTTCTTTAAGACGTATACGGTTTTTAATATGTCCTCCTTCTGTTAATGAAAGCCCTAATTTAATGGAGTTTTTCTGCCAAATCGACAGAAGTGATGCATTTTTTCTTCCAGACTGCAATGGAACTTTTCTCATAAATTAAAATCTCAGAACATTTTTTTTTTCTTTCAGCAACTATTTAGTACGTTACGTCTTTTTTTTTCGTCTTTTCCATAACTAGAGGGAAGTCTGGCATGTAGGCTGTGGACTGCTTTTCGTTATCTCAATTGTTCCAGCCTCAAGGTCGTGTTATACTATCTCTTCTAAACTGCAGATTTAATATAATAATTTTTTTTTTTTTGAATCCTTTTGAATCCATCTCAGTATTTTCTGTGCCTTCTCTGAATATCTCAAAATCCCGATTCAAACTTTGTAATTCAATAAGGTTCACACTCTTAAACTTCCCACATACAGGACAACACTACGAAGGGTTAAAAAAACTTTCATTCTGTTTGAAAAAGTGGGTGGAGCTAAAACAAACCACAACTCCCCGGCTTTTTTTTTTCACAGTAAAAATCACACAAGCATTTCTCATTTAAAACAGACATTCACAAGAGTCTCTCTTCTTTCCTATTAATTTTTGGATCCATGATTGATCATCTATCCCTATCTAGCTCTAACTATCCCTACCTTCCGTGTCGCCGCACAGATCGCGTCCCCGCGATTTGATCTATCCCTATCTAGCTCTAACTATCCCTACCTTCCGTGTCGCCACACGGATCGCGTCCCACGCGCTTTGATCTCTCCCTATCTAGCTCTAACTATCTTTCCGAGTCGCCGCTTGGTTTGCGTCACCGCGCAATTTCTCTATCTCTATCCCTATTCTAAGTTTGAAAGGTATTCATCAGATTGTCCTGCATCTCGTTCAGACACTACCTGAGAACCAGCGAGTGGCTAAACTTTCCTCAGACTTTTGAAACCGGGGGAAACTGGAGCAGTATTGAAATCATACTCACTCCAGTGGCCACTTTCCCCTCGTCTCGTCCAAGGCTAGTCTGGCTCTTAATTCGCAAGTTTTCGTCAGTTGTCCGTTGAGATCCCACTTCTGACACCAAATGTTGATTACTGGATTCTTTTCCCTCAATCTGGTTCAGTGAAATCACTGAGTCGAATACCGATTGTGCTTTAAACAAAGCAAGCTTTTATTTAAAAAGCAAATCCCGATCGGGGACCTTATCAGACAGAAGGAATGCAACTCTGATAGATCGCACTCACTTCCTACGGACAAAGTGACGTTAAATTGTAAAGGCACGACGGTTATACATTTTTGGAAAAAGATAACAAGATACAATATGAGTGACATCCTAGTTCAGCCTATCCTCTTTGATCCCTCTTTCCCTTTGTCCACTCATAAGCCGATCTAAGAATGGTCTGATTTTACACAAAGGCCCATTATTCTCTTGCTGTTAATGTTTCAGGTTCGCAATGTGAGTTAGTACGGCCTTGAGGTTTTTTGCAAGCTGTGGGTTTTTTTTTAAACTGTTCGTATTGTAACATTTTGCAGTCTCGAGTCTGAGATGTCATGGCTATTCTTCCATGAATTCTTTGTTCAATTTCACTGTCTATATTTTCCCACATTCTCAACTTCAATGTCTCTATACATTTTTAAACATTCACATTAGAATATAGACACTTAACACATTAATCTGAAATTTCTTTTGCTGCTATGTTAACCCCATAAATGGATTGATATGTCTGTTGAAATAGTGAAGGGAATTTCAGATGAACACATTAAGCATTTGTCTGCTGGGGGCCCAAGAGATCATTTTAGGGCCCTCACCCGAGTTTTTCCAAACCTCCTCCTCCACCTCCAGGCTACCAAAGCTCAGGATTTCCCTCAATTTATTGAGCTCCCATTTCCCTTCCCCTGTACTGCTAATTAGCAGATAGATCAGCCATGATCTTATTGAATGGTTGAGTCGGCTCGAGGGGCCAAATGGCCTACTCCTGCTCCTATTTCTTATGTTATTATATATACCACTTATTTACAGTTCTATTTTTCAGAATAATGGACATAGTCATCAAAGCACCAATACAAATCACAAAATACTTTCTAATAAAAATTGCGATTGTCTCATTCAATTACTGTAAATCAGTGGCCCTGATATATCCCCATACTTGGCATAAATACCCTTATTATTATCAAACAAAGAATCTTCTGACTCACTGATCATTACCATGGTGGAGATAATACAGCCTTTCACAGAACACTCATGTTAAAATGTTTTACCAGCTGCTAGTCTCGGAATGATCAGCATCTATACGTGGATTAACAACTATATGCACCACAGGTTTTTTTTTTTCATTCTTGAGCTGAGTGAGTCAGGAAGCAGTGCATCCTCAATCCGAGGCTGAGCATGGGCCTGTGACTATTAAACGTTGCCTGGCTACAAAGATTCCAAAACCAGTATCACAAAAACAGAAGAACAGAAACAGGCAGATCTTGTTTCATCTCAGTAGGAGGTTGAGAAAAAAAGGTCATGCAAATTTTATAATCTAAATGGTTATAAATTCAATTTTTACTCATAAAATATTGCACTGGTAATGCTGTGATAGGTGCCCCAAGCTTCGTGCACCTAGTAGCGACACCAAAGTAGCACTCGGAGCAGTTGGTGGGAAATCAGGTTCGGAAACAAAATGGATGCTGGCCTCAGCAAATCTGGTGAAACTAGTTTGGTGCTGCTGCTGCTTGATGCACTACCACAATATATAAATGTCTTAAGTTGTGAGGAGGACTTCTGAAATCATCAAAGCTTGTGTTTGGTGGTTGTTGAGCATTTTTTCAGACTCATCTTTGTAAAGTACCCTGGCAGTATTTAGAATGAGAAAATCAATTGCTTCAGATTATATTGTAATGCAACTCTGATTCATCAGCAAAAGTTTTTATAACTCATTTATTTATACTTTATTAACTCTAGCAAAGTTAATTACTTTTTGGACTGTGAAGGAAATTCATAGGTTGATGCACATTAACATTCAGCTTGTGCAATTTAAGTATTGATTTGGCGTTGCTTTTAAAATACTCCTCACATTCAAAAGGACATCCTGTCCAGCTTGTGCGGAATTTGTTAGTTGTAAACATTTTCTTCCAAGGATTTTAATCTGCATACTTTGATGTCATACGCTAGTTTTGATCTCTGAACCTTTTAGCAGTACTTCCAGTAAAATCCTCAATAACTTTTGCAATTTATGTTTTAACTTTGAAGAAATGTTAAAGTATTACAAAGTATTTACAGCAGAGAGAAGGAGAAGCAGACCATTCATACCAACAGGTCCAGGTCTTTGTTTATGCTCCACACGAGCCTCCTCTCACCTTTTTTCTAACCCCATCAACATATCCTTCTAGTCCTTTCTCACTTGTGTGCTTAAAATGCATCTATGCTATTCACCTCAACTACTGCTTGTGGTAGTGAGCTCCACATTCTAACCACTCTCTGCGTTTTTTCACTTATTCGCTCACGAGATGTGGGTGTCGCTGGCAAGGCCGGCATTTATTGCCCATCCCATTTCTCCTGAATTCCCTATTGGATTTATTGGTGACTATCTTATATTTATGGCCTGGTCTAGCCTGCTAGTGGAAACATCTTCGCTACTTCTACACTATCAAACCCTTTCATAATCTTAAAGGCCTCTATCAGGTCACCCCTCGGGCTTCTCTTTCCTGCTGGTTTTAATTTCTCAGTTCTGGGATCATTCTAGAAAATCTTGTTTGCACCTTCTCCAGTGCTTCGATGTCCTTTTGATAATATGGAGACTAGAACTGTTCACCGTACCCCATCTGTGGTACAGGTTGAGCGTCCAAAGTCCGGAATGTGCCGGAATCCAGACTCCGGACCAATTGGTGGCAGGATCATCCGGAATCTGGATCCGCCGACCTCGGAACTCGCCCCGCTCGCCGCTGCTGCCCTTCCTTACCATGGGGCCCCATTGCTGCCCTTCCTTACCATGGGGCCCCATTGCTGCCCGACCTCGGGCCTCACCTTGCTGCCGCTCGACCGCCGTCGCTGCCCTTACCTCGGGGCCTCCACACCGGCCTGCCCCAACACCACCTCTGCGACGGGGCCTGCCGGCCCGAACACTTTCTTGGCGGCGAGGCCCGCCCGAACAGCTGCACCTCGGCGGGGTCCGCCTGCACACCACCTGGATGGCAGACACCCCGCCCAAACAGCTCCTGGGTGGTGGGGCCCGCCCGAACAGCTCCATGGCGGTGGGGCTGGTGGCTCAAACAGCTCCTGGGTGGTGGGGCCCGCCCGAACAGCTCCATGGCGGTGGGGCTAGCGGCCCAAACAGCTCCTGGGTGGTGGGGCCCGCCCGAACAGCTCCATGGCGGTGGGGCTGGTGGCTCAAACAGCTCCTGGATGATGGGGCCCGCCCGAACAGCTCCATGGCGGTGGGGCTGGTGGCTCAAACAGCTCTCGGGTGGTGGGGCCCGCCCGAACAGCTCCATGGCGGTGGGGCTGGCGGCCCAAACAGCTCCTTGGTGGCGACCGCCCGAACAGCTCCATGGCGGTGGGGCTGGTGGCTCAAACAGCTCCTGGATGATGGGGCCCGCCCGAACAGCTCCATGGCGGTGGGGCTGGCGGCCCAAACAGCTCCTTGGTGGCGACCGCCCACCCCCCCCCCACCCTTCTGATGTTTCTAAATCTGTAAATACCTGAACCTGGGCTCGGGTGTTTCTGGATTCATGATGCCAGAAAGATGTTGCAAAGTCTGAAAAAACACGAAAATTGGCTCAGCCTCGGTCGCAAAGTTGCCGGATTCGGGATGCTCAACTGGTTCTATATAAGTTTAACATAACTTCCCTGCTTTTCAATTCTATCCCTCTACAAATGAACCCCAGTGCTTTGTTTGCTTTTTTTATGGTTTTATTAACCTACATCACTACTATTAGTGATATGTGTATCTGTACCCCCAAGTCTCTGTTCATTTACTCCATTTAGAAACTTATTTTCCAAGGAGCGTGTGATTCCTCATTCTTCTCCCAAAATGTATCACCTCACATTTACCTATATTGAAGTTCATTTGCCAATTACACACCCATTCTGCAAGTTTATTGAGATCTTCCTGTATTGTGTTGCAGTCCTCCTCTGTATTGACTACACCGCCAATTTGGTGTCATCTGCAAATTTTGCAATTGTTTTTCTGATTCCTGAGTCCAAATCAGTTATCCAAATGATGAACAACAGTGATCCCACCACCGATCCTTGTGGAGCACCACTTCTCACCATATGCCAATCTGAGTAACTATATTTAACTCTATACACACACACTCCTGTTTTGTAGCCAGCTTGTTATCAATTCTGCTTCTAGTCCCCAACTTGACATGTTTTGACCGTAGTCATGAGTCTACTATGCGGTATCTTATCAAAGGCTTTTTCGAATTCGAAATATATTGCGTCTACCACATTAACCATATCTACCCTTTCTGTTGTTGCCTGTGTTGCAAGCTATAACCACGCAAGAATATTTTAATACTGGAATTTGACTCCTTGACAATGGTTAGCTGTTTCATTACTCGGGGAGCATCTTCGGCTGTGGTTATATCATGTAACTTATCATTCACCATACAGCAAATTGTTGCATCTTTCTGTGAACATCTCACCTGTCCACATTTCCATACTTGCTGTTACTAAAGGTATCTCGGTCAACTTGCTCCCTCCATGCGCACCATTCTCTGTATTGTCATTGTTTTGGTAATCTCTCTCCTTCTCACATACTCCCGGCTGTAGCAGTAGCTGGGGCTACCCATCCTCTTGAAGCGCTCCACTGGGCATCACAATTTCAACAGGGACTTAACTGCTTTCTCAACTTCCACAGACTCTTCTGAGACCCTATCTCTGACCTCCTCCAACCCTCCAACCCTCTAAGACCTTTGCGCTCCTCCTATTCTGGCCTATTGCACATCACCTATTTCCATCGCTGCACCATTGGTGGGCTTGCCTCTGCTTCTCTCCTTTAAGTTGCTCCTTAACACTTTCCTCTTTTGACCAAGCTTTTGGTCACCTGTCCTAATATATCTTTACGTGGCTTGGTGTCAAATTTTGTCTGATAACACTCCTGTAAAAGCGCCTTGGGACATTTAACTATGTTAAAGATGCTATCTAAAGATGAAATGTTATTGCTTCAAAATACAACATAGCCAACAATGCCCATGTTATTTGTGGATGTCCTAGCTGCAAATTGTACTCTGCATAGAGAGTGACGGAAAGTTCTAAAATCTCTTGAGGTTTTATTGCATGCCTGCAGAGTTAGGCACCCAGTCAATATATTTCCAATGTTTTAAGAGCAAGGGCAAGAATAAAACACGCACAGTGCTACAGTTTATAAAGTACCCAGGAGATTCAGTGGCCACACTAGTTTCATGCAGTAGTGCGGCATCGAGCCCAAGCAGTGGGAGATGTGTTCCCTGAAGGATTCCACCTTATTTAATTCTGAAATCCGATCAGGACCTGACTCGCGAGTTGTACAGTCAGTTTTTCATCTCTCTAAACTTCACAAAACACAAAAGTGACTGTATAACTGCAGCTTTAGCCTTGCACAGTAGAAGTGTGCTTTGTCCTTTTACTCTTTGCTAGATCTGATTAGTGATATCGACATCCACCATTGGTGGGTAAAAAGAAAATAAGTATAAAGGCTGGGAATCTGAAAGAAGAATCAGAAAATAGTGAAAAAACACAATAGTTCGGTCAGAACTGACCAGAAAGAAGCTAAGTGAAAGTTTCATGTTGAGACCCATCGTCAGAACTGCTGTTGAGGTGAAAGGTCTCCATTAGTTAGTGTAATCACTTGTTTATTAGTGTGAACATGCAGCTTTGTTCTGCCAAACATTTGGAAAATATTATTAACAAAATAAATTAGGTATTCTGATTGAGGTTTAAAATGATAAAGGCATTCGATAGGGTAAATATAGGGAAACTATTTGCTTTGCTGGGGGGAATCCAGAACAAGAGAGCATAACCTTAAAGTGACAATTTGGAACTCCCCCTCCCTCCAACCTGCAAAAGGCTGTGGATGTCCGGTCAATTAACATTTTCAAGACTGAGCTCAGTAGATTTTTGCTAGGTAACCGTATCAAGGAATTCTGAAGCAAACGAGTTGAAGAGCTGAAAGGCTCAAGGGATTGAATGGTCTACTCCAGTTCTTATGCTCCTATACGTCAGCCATGGTACAGTCGGTAGCACCCTTGCCTCTGAGTCAGAAGGTTGTGGGTTGAAGTCCACTCGAGAGAGAGTTGAGCACAAAAATCTAGGCTGACACTGCAGTGCAGTACTGAGAGCACCTCAGTACTGAGGGAGCACCGCACAGTCGGAGGTGCCGTCTTTCGGATTGGACGTTAAACCGAAGCCCCGTCTGCTCTCTCGGGTAGACACAAAAGATCCCATAAAGGATCTCACTATTTGAAGAGGAGCAGGGGAGCTATTCCCGGTATCCTGGCTGATACTTATCCCTCAATAATATCACTAAAACAGATTACCTGGTCATTATCACATTGCTGTTTGTGGGAGTTTTGCTGTGTACATATTGGCTGCTGTGTTTCCTACACTTCAAAAATACTTCATTGGCTGTAAAGTGCTTTGAAGCGGGCTGAGGTTGTGAAAGGTGCTACATAAATGCAAGTCTTTATTTTTTATTTTTTTATTTGATGGTGATTCCTGTACACGGTAATAATTGATCCAGATATTTATGAAGTTATTTTGCCTCCATGTTTTGACTTTTCACATTTCAACAAAATTTTAACTCTCTATCTTTGCATGTTTCTGTAATCAGGTCTTTCTGGTTAGAAAGGCAGTTGGCCCTGATACTGGACAATTGTATGCAATGAAAGTACTGAAGAAAGCTACTTTGAAAGGCAAGTCTGAATCCATTTCTTCTTCATGCAAGTTTTACTTTTAATTGCTTACCCTTTGTGAAGGAGGGTGAGGAGCATGGAAAGTAAGCAGGTCACCATTTTTACAATATTTTGGGATGAATTGTAATAAGTATACGGGCCATAATATATTCCTAATTCTTAATATTTGACCATAAAAACTTCGAGAAAATATTTGTTGCCAGTTTTTTTGCCTGATTGCTTGCTATGAATATTTTTAAATTTCTAGAGCCCTTCAGCCCCCGATAGGTTTAACAAGTTGGTTCGTCATAAAAGACAAATTAAGGAGCGATGGTGCATTTTAAGTACAGTCCCGAAGACTCCCTAGTTGAACTGAATTGTGACAGATGGCAATTGCCAGATTGTTGAGCTCGGTTGCTTCTAATAGGCATTTGACACTGTTGACATCATTTCACTCTCAACTGTATGTACCTATGTCATTTATTTGTTGTGGGAGTTTGAGCTGGCAAGGCCTGCAGATCTCTGCTAGTAGTTTTGGTAAATATGCATACCAATTGCTTCAAATAAATTGATAAAACACCATTTTCCTTGAATGAAATTGAAGGCCTGATGCACCAGAAATGGAGCTTTCACGAAGTTGGGGAAGGATGGCTTTCTTTATGATCTCACCTTCACTCGTGGTATATAATATAACTGCCGATTGATTCTCTGACGTTTCCACAGTTCTAATTGTGAACTTTCTTCCGTTTCCCACCATGTTGATTTGTACTTGTGGGGTTATTGTACCCCACAATGACAAAAAAGACAACCTAGGGAGGTACCAGATTTGCTTATTGGAAAAACAGCTTTGCAAACGTGCATGTTCTGACGATAGGTCATCGGCCTGCAAGACTTAACTCTGTTTCTCTCTCCACAGAAGCTGCCTCACCTGCTGAGTATTTCCAGCATTTTCTGTTTTTTGTTTAGGATTTCCAGCATCTGCAGTATTTTGCTTTTGTGTTTGTGCAAGTTATTATTAAATAAGGTCTTAGGTGAATAATTTAGTGAGTACATTCTGGTGAGATAAAATCTAGAATAGTTGGTGGTAAGAATTAATGTGCTAGCCTTAGCTTATTTTTTTCTTTATATTTGATACTTAGTAAGCATCTCTGAAGGATATAGTTTTAGTTTCCAGTCAGGAAAGGGCAGTGAAATTGGCTTACTGCAGATAGCTACAGTTCAGATTGGCACAGGTGGAATGAACTGAATGCCCACCTCCTGGGATGTGGTTTCTACAGCTGTATGAACTTATACATTTGTTTTTCAATGACTGCATGTTTTTATTTTCAGTTCGTGATCGTGTCAGAACAAAAATGGAACGAGATATTCTAGTGGAAGTAAATCATCCATTTATAGTTAAATTACACTATGGCAAGTATCAAACCCTCTCTCGGATTAAATTTCTTTTATACTTTTAAGTTTTTAGTCAGGTTATTTTATTCTGGTGCTTATTATAATTTGGAGATAGCCTTGCCAACATGGTGTAGATTTAATGCTGTCATTCTTAATTATATAGTGGTGTACTCTAAAGTGTAACCTTGTACTTATTTCACCACAATCAATATCATCGGTGCATTTTGTGCAGTGCATCAAACATCCCATAATGTAACCTAGAACTTGGGGAAAGGAAGTCTTCGAACACAGAGATCGCTCCATGATCTGAGTGTTCAGTGATCACTGCTGGAAAGTGTGGGTGTGAAGACAGAATTGGATTTTGCTGTGATGTCCCTACTGTTGATGAAAAATACAGATTATGGAAAAGTACAGTATAATAGGGATCATGAGAAAGAAAAAATCAAGAGGAAAAGAATAAAAATTGTGTACTAGTCTACGTCCATTTGGAAACATTTATTGGTCCCTGCCAATCGCGTGACTAGTTGTCGGTGAAAAAACTGCAGCTCCAGACTTCGCACTCCTGACCTCAAACTCTCTATTCCCAATCTTCGCCTCGAGCTGCCAGTGTGTTTGCTGCTTCAGTAGTTTCGTGATTTTTGCTCGTAAGCAGAAAGGCAGTTACTAAACAAACTAAAAATTAAATGGGAAAGAAGTCTAAAAGAAAAGCAAAAAAAGGAAAAAATTTAATTAGTAAGATGAAGATGACATCTTTATTTTGTCTCCCAAGTACATCATCGCCCTCAACATTATCTTCTTGCATATAGTACAGTGCTATCTGGTATAATCTAAAGATTAGAGTTAAGATAATGGAGTGAATTTTCCTTAGATATTTGGTTAAATATGTGGGTAGGAGCACTCATTTTTCATGAATCATAGTTGTTGACTATGTAGATGTAAAAAATTTGAATTGATGGTTTTGAACCAGTTATATTTGACAGCTGAGAAAGGCGTACCATGAAATTGTTTTATATGTGGAAAGTTTTGTTTGGTTAATTATTGTTCTTCATTAGGCTTTGATTTTAATGCAGAATATTCTGTCTTTACTTAGTCAAAAGACTTTTCAGCTTCATTGTAGGTGGAGCAAAAAGTATTCTGCGTACAGTCTTTGAGTATAATAATTAAAGTTAGTGGGGTAAAGTTTCCGCTCGGTTGTGTTGGTTTATTCAATGCAATTCGCCCAAAATCGGCGTAACCTGCACACAAAAAAATCACGGAATTTTAAGCTCAGACTATGTTCAGTGCAAATCAAGTTTCCGCAATCTTTTGCACTTGACTTGATACATGGAAACAGATGGGTAAAAATTGCAAAGGGTATTGGGGGCAAAGCGACTTTACAGAAACAGAGAAAGTGTATCGCTAACAAAGTGAGTACTTTGGGGGTGAAGTATTTAAGCAGTAGCACATACAACTGAAGAAAAACTGATTATAAGGGGATTGAAATGGTGGTTTTATAAGAAGCAAAAAAAAAAAGTTCTATTAGTTAATCTGTAAGTATAGCCTAGATTTGCATATATGTAAGCAAGAATTGAGAGCGTAGAAGCAATTGTTATACCAGTAATGTGTGATTAAATAAATAGATGTCTTGATATGTTTGAAAAGATAATTATCAAAGCAAGACTAAGATTGGAATACTAGAATAAAAAGTAGAACATTTTGGAAGAACACAGCAGGTCAGTCAGTATCTGTGAAGAGAATCACATGCAATGGCATCTCTTCCCCCTCCCACTTCATTACTTCTGGTGTCCCCCAAGAATCTATCCTTGGCCCCCTCCTATTTCTCATCTACATGCTGCAACATTGTCTGAAAACAAACCATCAGTTTCCACAGGTATGCTGACAACACCAAGCTGTACCTCACCCACATCTCATTCTTGATTTCAAGTCCCTCTTTGACCTCAGCCCTCCCTTTTTCTGTAATCTCCTCCAGTCTTATAACCCTCTGAGATATCTGTGCTCCTCCAACTCTGGCCTCTTGAGCATCTGAGATTTTAATTGCTCCACGATTTGTGGCCGTTCCTTCAGCTGCCAAGACCCGAAGCTCTGGAACTCCTTTCCTAAATCTCTCCGCCTCTCTATCTCTCTTTCCTCCTTTAAGACGCTCCTAAAACCTACCTACCTTGATGCCCTCATATCGCTATATGTGGCTCGGTGTCAAATTTTGTCTGATAATGCTCCTGTGAAGCGCATTTGGAAGTTTTACTATGTTAAAGGCGCTATATAACTACAAGTTGTTGTTGAGCATGTTTTGATGCATGCAACCTTCATTGGAATACTTCTGATGAAGGGGACACCGAGACAGTGTATTAGTCTTTTCTTTTTTATAGATACTATGTGTTACCAGCATTTTCTGCTTGTATTGCAGATTTGCAGTTTTTCCTTTTTATTGGAATTTTGTTTTTAACTTTAAAAAATATTCAGATTAATTTCTTCCCAACTTTTGCATTTCTTTTTCCCCCTCCCCGGAGCATCATTTCCCCAAATGAGCGTTTTTGTAAATGACCTGTACCCAATACTCCTGCTTCCGACCAAGTCCAGCTAAGGAGCTCACTTTGGAAAGTACCACAGGGATAAACCTGGTCGTTAATTGTGTCACTGGGCTACCTGAATGTTTGTTTGATTTTTCTCTGTGAAGTAGATTCTGTGAAATTCTATGCAATGTATACTCAATTGCAGCATAGATTTTATTTATTGTTTGTTGCTTTCAGTATTCTTAAAAATTGTAATTTGCACAATTGAAGTGAAATTGAGCATGACATTAAAATTAAAAATTGCAGATATTCTGGAATACTATGTAATAATGGTTTAAAGTGTTACTCTTGGAGATTCAACATTTTGAAGTGTGTGCTAATTTTTTAATGTCGCAAGCTGTCTCAGTGCACTCTCGCTTCTGAGTTTGAAGGTCATGGGCTCAAGCCCTACTCCAGACACTTGAGCACGTAATCTATGCTGACATTTCAGTGCAGTACTGAGACAGTGCTGCACTGTCGGAGCTGCCGTCCTGCAGCAGAGAAGAGGAGCAGAGGAGTTCTGCCGATGTCCTGGCAAGCATTTATCCCACAACCAACATCACTAATTATCTAGTCATTTATCTCATTGATGCTTGTAGGACCTTGCTGTGTACACATTGTCTGCTCCATTTCCCTATATTACAACTGTTAATGACTACTTCAAATGTACTTCACTAGCTGTAAAGCATTTTGAGACACTTTGAGGTTGTTTGTTCGTTCTTTTTGATCAGTTGAAATCATTGATTGGTACCACTCTACTAAAGATGGTATATGTCAGGATCAAACTGCACTCTTTTCGTTAATCAATTATATTTTTCTTTGTATAGAGATCTGTTCTCTTTGTGGTAATGAGCTCCTGTAATGAACCCACACTTTTGCTTTGTATGTTGCATGTATCGGAAGCTCCCAATTCACACATTTTCCAATCCTTTTGTGACGTAGAAATTTTTCGCAGTGCTAGAATCTTCTAGGTGCTCGTCGTGTTCATGTCATACAAATTTAAGCTTAGTTGTGAGTCTGTTGCTAGTATAATTATGGATATCAAAAATGTTGTACACTTGTATCAACCTTGTCACTCATTTCACCAATTTTTGCTTAAGCCTTTCAGACTGAAGGGAAACTTTATCTAATTTTGGATTTCCTCAGAGGAGGGGATGTATTTACACGCTTATCCAAAGAGGTAAGATGCCAGATATATTTTTCACTTAATCATTTTTTGCAATAGTTAAAAATTATACACTGTGATATTTCATGTTTTTTTGCCTCGTTTGTACTCCCATTTCTATAATTCTCCTTCAGTTGGTGGAGTGTGTTTAGCTGGTTGATCTTTTGTGCTTGACACGCCACTAATACATTGCATATCCATTCATTTGTAGGAAGCCTGTATTTAGTGAAAAAAAGACTCTGTAGAAACAATATTAATCTTGCATTAATAAATATACCTGCTGTCTGTGTCGTTTAATGTACTGACTTCATAGAAACTGATAAATCAATATAGTTCCTCATTTAGGTCATGTTTACTGAGGAAGATGTCAAGTTCTACCTCGCAGAATTGGCCCTTGCTTTGGATCACCTCCACAGCCTGGGAATAGTGTACAGGGATCTAAAGCCAGAAAAGTAAATCAGATATTTATTTTCTTCTGGATTTATATTGTATATTTTTCATTATGTACTTTGTGCATATTTAAACAGTAAACCTGTATGTTTAATTCTCTTAAATGCCATAATTACATTGCTGATAACTTCTTGAATTATGTATTCAGTAACATTTTCAGAGTTTATAAAGATAGTTTGAAATACCTTTTTTAAATTTTACACTGCAAATGTTATAAGTGAAGTAAAATTAATATAGATTAATATGCATTCTTTAAGAGCAATAGCTCATGAGTATTTACAAATAAAATTATGAATGTGCTGAATTTTTTAGCATTCATTCAAACTTGTGTACATGTATTGGAGAATGTGAATTTTAATTTCAGCATTTTACTTGATGAAGGAGGACATATCAAGTTAACAGGTAGGTACATTCACCACCCAGTGCATCAGCTATATCGATAATTGTTTTTATAAATGAGCAAGTTGAAAGCTGACTGGTTGTTTTATAGATCATTTTAAAGAAAAGCTGACTTGGAATTTGCTTAGTCTTATAATACGATGGAAAAGTATGCTATTCTGGGAATGTCTATTGCTGAGGTAATTTGAATCCAGAGTGCAGCACTTTTTGTAAAAAATGGAAGAAATATTAATTGTTTTGCAGTCAAAAGGCTAATTGACAAATACTGGATAAAGTCAGGACACCTGCCAATAAATTGGCAGTTTATAGCAAGTGGAATCTCTGCACTGAAGCTAAAGTTGAAACGTAAATCTGGAGCTAGGATCTCATTTAGTTCTTTGATGAACTGGATTGGGATTGTCAACAGGAGGGAGTCTCACTTTGCTTCACTCTGGATTTGGGTCCAGCCCTGGCTCCAAATTGACACTATAAGAAGTGTCAGTGTGAAGAGAACCAACTTCCCATTAATGCCACGGTTATCATGTAAATACATCCTTGGAAAAATAATCTGAAATCAAATTAAAATTTGTAGTACAAAATCACCTTTTTAAAAGAAAATGTTGAAGCCGCTTTGAGAAATTAATGTGGAATATCAGGTACAGAATAATTTTTAAAACTGTATTTTAAAAAAATTCTCCCTTGGTATATTCAGCTTTGTGTAACAAAATGATGGCCCAGTTCTTGGAGTTAAACTGCTCAGGTTATTTTAGATACTATCACAGCAGTTGCTTTAATTAAAAGTGAAATGAAAAAGATTTATTTGTGTACTCATATGCTAACCTAAACAAAATTCTGATTAAGCAAATACACATTGATGCTGAAAAATGGATTTATTGATAAAAATTAAAAGTAATAGTATGCAAGAAATAGCTTGCATCTTAACCAAGGGATTTTTCAGAAATGATTAGCCATTTACATTTTTTTGGTTCAGCTGGATGTCTGACACGTACAAAAACCATTAAATTTGAGATTGAAATTTAATTTAAAATTTTCTTCAGCGAAGTGAGAGCCTGGAACCTTGTCACGATTCCAAATGTTAGGAACAGTTTGCTTTACAACAAAACTAAATACAGGAATGTTCCTTTAAGACTTTGTATTTCCCACAAAAAAGGAGAATATTTGATTAAAATTATGCTAAATGTGGTTACTATATTTCATTATAGCTCTTTGAACAAATTCCTACATTTGCAAGCCTCTTTTTGTATCATTTAGGAGACTGATTCAGATAATCTCTCAGGAAATAACATTAAAGGATTTCTATTTTGCTGAAATGGGAATTACAGCCTTTACGCCGAGAAATGTGTTCTAGTTGCGAGTTCGAATAGTTTATTATGTTGCTGTAATCTGTATTTTGTGGGTGGGATATATTGGGGTTTAAACTCCAACTGGCTTATAATGGCCCATAATTATTTTATTTATTCATGTTCAACAAACATCACAAGATAAAATTTGAAACTTATTTTTTATTCCTAGAATTGTCATGTTCTATAGATTAATTTTAGTAGAGGACGAGAAAATATACAGCACTGTTTCTTATTCACCCTCCCAAGCTAGTCAACTGCAGACGCCCACACACGTGCATTTTAGTAATGAGTCACAACTTGTGTTTATCAGTTGTGATGCTTTAAAGAGATAGAAGTTGTTTATTTACATTTTTGACATTACTCTGTTTATAGATTTTGGGCTAAGTAAAGAATCAGTTGACCAAGAAAAGAAGGCATACTCATTTTGTGGTACTGTGGAGTACATGGCACCAGAAGTAGTAAACAGGCGAGGTCACACACAGAGTGCAGATTGGTGGTCATTTGGTGTGCTTATGGTATGTGTGAGATTTTGCCTGCTTAACTTTGTATTGTTTTGTTTGGTATTTTAATTATTGAAAGTGATTGAAATTTTCAGTTTGGTTCCATTTGTATGTTGCTCTTATCTGGGTTTCTTGGGATGCAGTGTACTGCAAAGGGAACGGAGAGTGAATTGTTCGGGAGTTAATGTTGAGTAGAGAGAGCGATGTTATATAAGCACGTCAAGGTTGCTCTCAGTCTGCAATACTGATGCCGATTTTCAGTTCCACCCGCGTTCCAGATGGCGGTGTGACGACATAAGGCTGTACTTTTAGGGAAATTTCAGTTGGTGGCTCAAACTCCTGAAAATTACATTTACAATGAGTGATGGATTTGCATTTCTCGTGTGAAACCCCTGGCTGGCTGGGGGTGTCCGTATCGGATCCTGAGATCTCTGAGGAGTCAGATCACTGACTCCACCTTTATACTCCAACTTTAGCATTGTAGCAAAGTGAAAACTGTTTCACAGCAGTGGTAAATTTGGAGTGCAAAATCACCCTTTATCTCTCAACAAAATGGTATGAATTATTTCCCCTTTTAATCAAGACAAAGCCATGAAGTTCTGTCGCGTGTTTGCAATAAACTGCAACTTATTTTTATACTCTGTTACTGGTTGGCTATATGTTTACATCCTATAAAATGTGTGTGTGTGTGTGTGTGTGTGTGTGTGTTATATAAATGTAAAATTTGAAACTTCCACTGCTTTTTAATATGTATGCAATGCTAATAGTCAACATTTGTTTATTTGAATGTTATGCTGTGGTTATCATTCTGTTACTGATTTAGGCAAAACAATTAGCTTTACATTATAAATACTGAGACCCAGTATTACTTTGGTGCTACTGCCATTGCTTTGCTTTTACTTTTAGTTTGAGATGCTTACTGGTACATTGCCATTCCAAGGTAAAGACCGGAATGAAACTATGAACATGATACTCAAGTAAGTTTGTTGACTGTACTTTTGTGAAATTCATGCTCTCATATTAGTTTGCAGGAAATTTTACACTGATTAACTTGATAAACATCCTGTGCCATCTCTTCTTGTGACCTTTTTGAGGTTACAAGAAAATATTATAGATATTGGACAAATTGATGATGTAAATGTTTATTTTAAGTATGAGCCTGTGATATGCATGCCAATTCATTCAGTCCTTCACAATGGGAAAAAATGAGGGAACATATCTTTACATTTCCGTTTCCACCCTTGTATGTTCTCTATTGTTGATTTCTGCCATTTGCTCCCAGCTTATTCAGCAAGAAAAAAAACTCCTGCCAGTTAGGACTATGAGAAATCTGTTTTTTTTTTCCTAAATAGTGTTAGTCGGGAGAGGGCACTGTTACAGGTTGGGCAGGGTCCAGTTAGTTTCTGGAATTAGGGTCAAATCTATCAAAGGTCGTTCAACAAGTGCAGGCAGGTTAAAATGCAAGTCCAGACAGCGGTTTGAATGAGCAGCCTTCGAGTTAGAGGTTGAGTGTTTGACCACAAGAGCCACTAAGCTCTTTTGATCAGTTTATTTGAATGTTCTGCCATGAGTTTACATGACTGCAGTTCTAAATGGATAATCTGTGCAAAACACATTACATTAGTTTTGAAACCAGTGAAATTCTACATTGTGACTTCACAGCTTGGTGCTTCATCCCCGCCTCTCTCCCAATGCCCTTGCGTCATATGCACATCAGTCTGTCAGAAGTAGACAGAGGTGCCTAATTTAAATGGAGAATCATGGATACCTGAGTGATTAGAATGCACAAAAATAATTGAGGATTACAGCACGTCATAAACAGACTTAAACTGCAGCAACTTACATATTTCACCTGATACCACAAAATGAGATTGCAATTTGAAAAGCAATCACTGCTATCTGCTGTTTATAATGTAAACTGGTTTAACTTTAAGTCATTTTTTGTGCTGGCAGCAGCTGTCCAATTAGATACCTGTGCATTTCCACATCGTTAATGCATGATGGTGTTGCACATAAGAATTAACTATTGGAATGTCATCACTGCAGAGTGAGAAATAATCCTGGTCAATTTTGTGTCCATTGCATTGTGCATTCTTAATGACTACTTAAGAATAATTTCCACTTGGTATGAAGATGTTTCACGTTAAAAAATGAATCACTATAGTAGCAATGTAGTTTGCAGCTCAAAGACTAAAACATGGGAAATGAGAGCTATGCCCTAAAACGTTGCGAAGAAATACTATCCTTTAACTGAGTGAATTAACAGGATTTTATCACTCAGTTATTTTCGGCAAAGTCACTTTGGACTGTGTTTCAAGGAGCTTGGACAGCCAAGTATTTATTGCAATTAGGATATCAGTTGTCACACTATGGTATGTTTAGGCTAAATTGGCTACCTTATCTTCTCTCAGGAAAAAAAACATCGTCAGCATCAAATTGAAATTGGAAATGGCATGTTTTATCATGGTGCCAAATTTAAGGCCATATTAAATTTCAATATCCATGTCATAGATAGTCGGCAATTTAAGTGTTGAAAAAGTAGTTTCCAAAATGAAACACACATTTACATTTTTATGTATTTCAGTGGTGTAAATGGCACAATTATATTAAGATTGGCTAAACTTGTTGGAATTATGCAAGTAAATTTATCAGGGCTACTAATTTACAGTGACTTGACAAAGTCAAATACTGTTTTTATTAAATGGGATTTTGGGATTTGTACCAATGTTTAGGGGGATTTTATTCTTTGTACACAATGTTTAAGATAATTAGCAAAAGAACCAAAGGGGAGATGATGCGATTCTTAAATTTTCTTTTATGCAGCAAGTTTTGATCTGGAATGCACTGCTGAAAGATTCAATAGTAACTTTCAAAAGGGAATTGGATACATACTCGAAAAATGAAAATGTTGCAAGGATATCGGGAAAGGGATGGGGAAATTGGCTTATTGGATAGCTCTTTCAAAGAGCCAACACAGTCATGATGGGCTGAATGGCCTCCTTCTGCGCTCCATGCTAATTAGGGCTATTGGTTTTTGGTGACTGAATAGATCAAATTCAGTTATTGCACGGGATTTGTACCCGCGGACTCCAGGATTCCATCCCCTTTTCTGTGAAATCTGCAAATTGGTGGCCTGGGAAGTAAGTGATAGAATGAGAAATTTGGCAAGTAACCACCAGAGACCTCATTTTGTCAGCATTCCTCTTCCCCCCCCCCCCCCCCCCAACCATCTCCCCTATCTTTAATTGCCATGGCAGTCTAAAAGATGTGATATACTTTGGTGTGACAGTACTTCAAAGGTTTATACTATTGATTCTGTGCATCTTAGATGAATAATGTTCACTTATGGGAGCACTGTTGAACATTTGAGCCGGTTGCTCTTTATGTAATGAGCCTATCATGCAGGGAATGAGAATTATCATGCACTTAAAAAAAAATTAAATGCTATATTTTCATTGAAGGCTGTAAAACAGTTGCTCTGTGTATTTGTATGCAATGTTGTATATCACTTAAATAAAATAATGAATCCATTTCCTTTTTCCCAAGAGCTAAATTAGGAATGCCTCAGTTTCTTAGTCCAGAAGCTCAAGGTCTTCTCAGAACGTTATTCAAGCGAAATCCTGGGAACAGACTAGGTACTGTTTCATTTTTTTATCATTATTGTCCATCTCTATATTAAAGTTTAGGCCTCTTGACACTTGAGAATAACAAAATTGCAATACCTTTATGCATGCCTATTTAAGCTGTTGTCAGTAATGTATGCTGGAATATATAAAGTATATATTTTTTAATTTCGAGAAATTTCATCTTTAAAATGATAGAACAGAAACATGTAAGGAGAAGGTTAGAAGGTTCCATTTTCTGGTGCCCACAGTGTCCCCAATGCAAATACGTTGCATATCTGGGCACCAAACTGCGTTCTTTACACTCTGGGCTGCCCAGCAGTTTAATTAGTAGAAATATAGGAGTGACTGCACCAGAAAAGACAATCACAGTCCATCAGGTCAACCCAAAATTTAGGAAGCACCGTTCTATTTCTCATACCCTCATTCACCCCCGCGCTCAATATCCAATCAATTCCTTTGTAAATTTACTGACCTAATCTACCCACTCCCTATTCAGCTTATTCCACACATGTATAAAACAATGAAATCTGAACTGTATGTTCACCTTATGCCATGCTCTTTGTAGATTTGTGTGTTACGGCCACATAAAAAGGGAGAAAGGGATAGACTGAGTAATTCCAGGCCAGTCAGCCTAACCTCTGGTACGAAAAGTATTGAAAATAAATCCTGACGGACAGGATAAATCTTCATTTGGAAAGACATGGATTAATCAAGGACAGTCAGCATGGATTTGTTAAGGGAAGATCATGTCTGATTGACTTGATTTAATTTTTCGAGGAGGTAACCAGGAGGGTCGATGAGGGTGGTGCGTATGATGTTGTGCATATGGATTTTAACAAAGCTTTTGATAACGTCCCACATGGCAGACTGATCACGAAAGTAAAAGCTCATGGGATCCAAAGTGGCAAGTTGGATCCAAAATTGGCTCAGAGGCAGGAAGCAAAGGGTAATGGTTGATGGGTGTTTTTGTGACTGGAAAACTGTATCCAGTGGGGTTCTGCAGGGCTCATTGCTGGGTCCCTTGCTTTTGTCAATAACTTGGACTTGAATGTTGGGGGTATGATTAAGAAGTTTGCAGATGACACTAAAATAGGCTGTGTGGTTGATAATGAAGAAGAAAGCTACGGACTGCAGGAAGATATCAATGTACTGGACAGGTTGGCAGAATTCAATCCGGATAAGTATGAGGTAATGCATTTGGGGAGGTCGAACAAGGCAAGGGAATACACATTAAATGGTACGACACTGAAAAGTGTAGAGGAACAAAGGGACCTTGGATTGCAAGTCCACAGATCCCTAAAAGTAACAGGCCAGGTAGAAAAGGTGGTTAAGAAGGCGTACGGAATACTGGCCTTTATTAGTTGAGGCATAGAATACAAGAGCAAGGGCTTTATGCTTGAACTGGCTAGGCCGCAGCATGGAGTACTGTGCGCAGTTCCGCTCACCATATTACAGGGAAGATGTGATTGCACTGGAAAGGGTGCAGAGGAGATTTACAATAACGTTGCTTGGACTGGAGAATTTTGGCTATGAGAAAAGATTGGAGATGCTGGATCTGTTTTCTTTGGAACAGAGAAGGCTGAGGGGAGACCTGATTGAGGTGTATAAAATTGAGAGGCCTGGATAGAGTGGATAGGAAGGACCTGTTTCCCTTGGTGGAGGGATCAACAACCAGGGGATAGATTTAAAGTAATTGGGGGAAGGTTTAGAGGAGGTATGAGGATAAATTTCTTCACCCAGAGGTGGTGGGGGTCTGGAACTCACTGCCTGAAAGGGTGGTAGAGGCAGAAACCCTCACCACATTTAAAAAATACTTGGATGTGCACATAAAGTGCCGTAACCTACAAAGCTACGGACCAAGAGCTGGAAAGTGGGATTAGGCTGGATAGCTCTTTGTTGGCCGGCGCGGACACGATGGGCCGAAATGGCCTCCTTCCGTGCTGTAAATTTCTATGATTCTATCTATGATTCTATGAGAACCAGAGCTTTGCTCTTTTTCTGTGGCCACCTTGAATTTGGTGAAATATTTAGCACAAGATAAAGGTAAACAATCAAATACCCTTTTGTTTAAAAAAAAGTCTTGACTTTAATTGCAAGTAAAAGCAGAAATTATTTGTGTACTTTCTGTTTTTAACTGCTATTGAAGCAACTAGCTCTTTTCCAAACTATGCTAAAGTGCATTGGGGAACACAGTGGAGAAAAGCTTATCTCCCAATTCTTTTGCTTTACATAACAAAAGCTGTCTTAGTATTTTCACTGTTAAGGAGGCCAGAATACAATTTCAGCCATTACTGAAGAAAACCTGTGATGTATTACTACTGGTGCAGTGAGTGAAAAATGTTGTTCACAGTTGAATTTCTTCTAAAATGCTGATTTACACTGGAAATACCAATGCTGAAATGTATAATAATTAATTTCCTATGTTCCTGCACATTGTGGAGGTGGCTTGTGTAAAGCAATATCTGTCCACTGTGGTGCACTGCTTCTGCAGCATTCAGTAGAATAGTCCAGTGATGCAGCAGCATTCATTCATGATTTTCAAATTCTCCAGTGCAATGTACTGGCAAGAATAGTTGATTGTGCCGGGCTGGAGATTGGCCTCTGCCCTCATACAGCCACAACTACAAATAAACATCCCATGATCTTAATTCTTGTAGGAGCTGGCCCTGATGGAGTTGAAGAGATCAAAAGGCATCCATTCTTTGCTACCATTGACTGGAATGTAGGTGTTTCCCATTCCAACAAGCAAGATCAAGGTCACAAAGCTGTTAAATGTAATGTTTTTTACTCCTGAAAAACCCAACGTTAAAATCAAAATTGTCATGGCTTTTAATTCATTGCTTGCTCAAAATACTTCTTCCTCTGCTGTTGATAAAATATTTGTGTTTTATATTATACATTTTCTGGCCTTTTGGAATACATTTTGTTCTGGAATTATATTTAGTATAGATTTTGTAACTCTTACGGCAATCAACACTTGTGAATTCGTCTGTAAGGTCTTGGCACCATTTGCACCTGTAAATTGTGAGAGTGTGTTGCAATTTTATAAATCCAGAATGGTTTTTTTGGCTAAAGACTGAAAAATAATTCAAAGTAACATACTTGGGTATTTATAGTTGTACACACTGTAATTCAAAATGAAATGACTGAGACAGGTAAAAACTAAACATTCTCTCTTTCTCAGAAACTGGTCAGAAAGGAAATTCAACCTCCATTTAAACCTGCTTCTGGTAAGCCAGAAGACACTTTCTGCTTTGATCCAGAATTTACAGCTAAAACACCAAAAGGTACAGATGATTACTCTGTCAGTATGAATTGTGTGAAAACATAACTCTCCACCTTCCCAAAAATGGAAGATTTTATTCATCATTTTGATTTATGCTTCATGTCGAGGATAAATATTGAAGGAAGTTCCGTCTGTCACAGTAACTATATATTAAAAGTTAAATAGAATTTAACTTTCTGCATGCTATTTACAACATTAATTAAACTTAATTGATTGTTAAGTCAAAAAGTATACCTTGATATTTAGGAAGATCTCCCTTATAGTTTATAAAATGCCTTCTTTTCACTTTTCCCACATTATTAATATTATGGTGTTAGTGAAACATACATGCTCACCTAGTTTTTAAAATAAACCCTTGAAATTTGTACCTCGTGAAGGAAAGCATTCCTGATTAGTTGACCGGATTGGTGCCTCCTGTACCTGCTACTTGGTGAATTGTGCCAAGTCATTACCAAGTCATCAAGGAATATTCGCAGAAAGCTAACTGAAGAGGAACGATATCTTCAAATTCAAAGCCAGTGGAACCGCAATGTCAGATGTGCATCAGGCCAGCAAATTCTTCAACTCAACTCATCCTTTACATGCTTGCACTCAAATTCCAAAATCTTACGGGAGAATGAGCTGCATTATTTATCAATCTAGTCAGAAAAAAACCCTCTGAAAAAGTAATCCTGTTCTCCATTTGGTTTGAAGTCTCTACTTCGCTCTGATTAATTTGTACCAAATAGGAACTGGACAAAGCAAAGATTGCACACTAATCGATCCTGGATTAACTTGTCTTTAATTCCCCAGGTTTCCTCTGGAATCATATTGTTGATTTATTTTGTTTAAAATTTCTTTTTAAATGTTATCCTATGCTGAGCATTTCATAATGATGCCAGTTTTGAGACATAGTTTTCAAAGACAAATGTTTTACTGATGGTTTATTTAGGAAAGAATGCAGTTGGGGATTTTACCTCACGTACGCTGAAATCCAATCCCTCGGAAGCAGAGTTTAAAAATGAATTCTGTCTGCATTCATGTCATCTCGGATATATATTTTCATATGTGAATGTGAAAGGAAGTGCTTCAGGCGCCATAAAAAATGGACATGTTGTCAGTACAGGGTTCATTTTTGGCGGATTACAAACCTAAGGACTTGAAAATTACACTGAGATGGTGGTCAAGCCCTTTCTGCATTTGTATTAAATTCTTTAACCTGCCATTTAAAACAAATTGGCTAATGCCTCTGTTAAAGGGACTGACTATTTGTATTGTATTTTTTTTGTCGAGTCCCCACCCCCGATGCTTCCCTCCCGAACCGGAAGTGCAGGAACCAGAGGTCGGGCCCTGCAATCAGTCCGACCACGTTCCCCAAGCGACCACCGACCGGGCCTTCTGATCCTCCACGAGAGGGTGGGGGAGGGTGGGGGGAAAGGTGAGGAGAGTAAGATCCTGTTGGGGCGGGGGGCGGGGGGATTGGGGAAGAGAGAGGGAGAGCTCGGGGGGAGTGGGGGCGGTGATGAGTGAGAGACGGGGTGGGGGATTGGAGAGGAGAGAGGTTCTTCCAATCCACTTCATACCCAATAAACCTGTTAACAATCTGCACACAGTGCCCCATCTATGGAGGGGGAGGGGGGGGGTCATGCACTTGCGCTGGGGTATGGGACTTCGGCTGGGGGAGGCAGCACTTGCGCTGGGGGGAGAGATGCACTTGTGTTGGGGTAAGGAACTTCGGCTGGCACTTGGCTTCTGGGGAGATCTATCCTGTGCGGCTTCTGGAAGTCAAAAGTGGATCGAATTATAATTTGCGAAGTCAGTGAGTACTTGGGCTGGGCGGTTCCAGTTACACATTCCAGAGAAACTTCAGGGTGTGGCTTATCCTCCAAGGGGACCAATCAGAGACGAGCGGTGGCCATTTTTACAGTACAAAACAGCTGACAAAGGAATTTAATCTGAATGTATAAAAGGACTTTGTATGCAAATCTTCCCACATCGTAATTTCAAGGCAGACTCTTCAAATTGGGATTAGAGATGGTGATCCATTGGTCACTATAGATCCCTGTCAGGACAGTTATATGACGATAGCTCCTGACAGCATTATGGCAGTTCTTCACAAATAACAGTCTTTTGTTTTAGAATTTTTGACTCCCATAATGCTTGAAATCTCAGCTGAAACGATATCCAGTCTTGAAGAGAAAAGTTCAATGAGATTGTGTCCTGCACCTATTTTCTATGTTTCTATGGGGTATGGAGAGAAAGCAGGAAAGGGGTACTGAGGGAATGATCAGCCATGATCTTATTGAATGGTGGTGCAGGCTCGAAGGGCCGAATGGCCTACTCCTGCACCTATTTTCTATGTGTCACATATCTAGAATTACAATATTCATGACACTTTATTATGGGAAGAAATGGTTGATGATTGTTTTCCTTGTTTAGATTCACCTGGCATTCCACCAAGTGCTAATGCACATCAGCTGTTCAGAGGATTTAGTTTTGTGGCTACCAATGCAGTGGAAGAAGGCCAAAGCACCCCACTCACAGTGGTACACCCTATTGTACAGGTATGATGCATAGATAATCAAATATCAAGTGATTGTGATGTTGAACTAGAGTACATACTAATATTGGGCAAGATTCTGTGTTTTAAAAATAAATCTGTTATTTTTGATATGAAGGAATGCTAGAGTGAAAATCAGATCTACAGATTTGATTTATTTTTGTCTTTGGTCAAAACAGTTGCAGTTCAGTGACGGATACGAGCTAAAAGAAGATATCGGTGTTGGCTCCTACTCAATTTGCAAGCGCTGCATACATAGAGCTAACAATATGGAGTTTGCTGTCAAGGTAATTGAGGAATAACCGGTCATCTAATCTTAATAAGCACTCAAAATTTACTGGTACATGTATCGCGTAGGCTTTTTTAAAAAACTTTTTTTTGTTCCTCATGTTTTGGAGAAAGGAACATGTTTCAGCATCAAACTTGCCAAGTTAACTGATTCACTACATTTGTATCACATGACCAACTTTTTGAGTAATAATTTCCCATTATAATTGTTAACAAGCACACATTTTCGACTCGGAAGTTATTGGAGGTAAAGGAACAATGTAACCCATTGTTCCACTGAATTCCAAAAAACCTATATTAGCGAAACACAAATTAAAAGCTACAGTTTGAATTTTTTACTTGCATTAATTCACTGTCGACTGTGAAGTTAAAAAGCTGAATGTTGTCACACTTTGTGTCATTTGCTGTTACAAATCGTAACACTTTATATTTTACTCTATCCCAAATTATTGCAAAAGAATTTAATTTATTGTAATTAGATGATTTTCAGTTGTTTACTGTCAACATTTCTGCTGCCGAGCATTCTAAACTGTGTGCCAACATGATATGTAATTGGTAATATTCGGTGCTGTAGTTGCAATTGTAGATCGGGTATATTGTGCATAATGTATGCGATTTATTTTCTGAGTGATGGGGATGATTTCTGGAGATATGACCCACATTCCCCAGAATGTCTAGATTTTTGATACTTGGTACATTTTTGGAGCAGTTTTATATATGTAATAACTTTCCAATGTGTATACCGTGCAAATGGCAGAAACATACCCATTAAGTTCGACTAAAAACTAGAGCTCCGAATCATGTATTTTGTGATAAGCTATTCACAAGATAGACAATTTTTGACTGATTAAAAATGTGGAATACATTGGAAAGAGGCTTAAGCATAGTATCTTATGGTATAGGGGATGTATATGAATGTGGATTTGACACTGTGTAATTATAAAGGGGGTCAGTCACGAATGAGGATTGAACTTGGTATCCTAGAAATCCCAGCTCCCCTCTGCGGTGAAGAGGCGGAGCTTAGAATTCAGATGGAATTGTGATGGGAGATTTGAATTTGGGGCGGAACCTGGATACACTGGAATTCTGATCACAGATATGTCAATCCAGGTTGAGCCAAACATTGTGCATATGGCAATTGCAAATGCTTTTCGAGTTAGGTACTGTATATTTTCTTTCAGCTCCTAGAATTTTTCAGGTTTTGTGCTATATTGTCTAGTGATATTGTCTAGCGATATCCTCACACAGCTGGGTTTGGTTCCTTGAGTTTGGCAGCCAACCCATACTCGCATCCTACTATTGCAGCGTTGATTAGTTACTCACTTTATTGCTGTTTATGGGATATTATTGTGTGCAGATTGGCTGCCGCGTTTGCCGATGTAATAGTTATGGAATGTTAAGGTAATTCATTGCATGGGAAACCCTTTGATATTTGAGAGGTGTCAAATCTTTCTATCCGTTAAATGGGGGAAAACTGCACTTCCTACTGGATATCAAGCACCAGAAGTGCACCAGTATGATGCTCTGATACATAAGAACATAAGAAACAGGAGCAGGAGTAGGCCATACTACCCCTAGAGCCTGCTCCAGCATTTAATACGATCATGGCTGATCGATCGGGTCCACTTCCCTGCCCGCTCCCCATAACCCCTTATTGGTTATCGGTTAAGAAACTGTCTACCTGTCTTAAATTTATTCAATGACTCAGCTTCCACAGCTCTGAGGCAGCGAATTCCACAGATTTACAACCCTCAGAGAAGAAATTCCTCCTCATCTCAGTTTTAAATGGGCAGCCCCTTATTCTAAGACTATGACTCCTAGTTCTAGTCTCCCCTATCAGTGGAAACATCCTCTCTGCATCCACCTTGTCAGCCCTTTCATAATCTTATACGTTTCGATAAGATCACCTCTCACTCTTCTGAATTCCAGTGAGTACATGCCCAACCTACTCAACCTTTCCTCATAAGTCAACCCCCTCATCTCCAGAATCAACCTAGTGAACCTTCTCTGAACTGTCTCCAAAGCAAGTATATCCTTTCGTAAATATGGAAGCCAAAGCTTTACGCAGTATTCTAGGTGTGACCTCACCAATACCCTGTATAACCGTAGCAAGACTTCCCTGCTTTTATACTCCATCCCCTTTGCAATAAAGGCCAAGATTTCATTGGCCTTCCTGATCATTTGCTGTACCCAGATCCCGCTGTACTGTGGCACTTTGCAATTTTTCTCCGTTTAAATATATACTTGCTCTTTGATTTTTTTTTTCTGCCAAAGTGCCTAACCTCACACTTTCCAACATTATACTCCATCTGCCAAATTTTTGCCCACTCACTTAGCCTGTCCTTGTCCTTTTGCAGATTTTTTGTGTCCTCCTCACACATCTTTGTATCATCAGCAAACTTGGCCACGTTACACTCGGTCCCTTCATCCAAGTCATTAATATAGATTGTAAATAGTTGGGGTCCCAGCACTGATCCCTGCGGCACCCCACTAGTTACTGATTGCCAACCCGAGAATGAACCATTTATCCTGACTCTCTGTTTTCTGTTAATTAGCCGATCCTCTATGCATGCTAATATATTACCCCCAACCCCGTGAACTTTTATCTTTTGCAGTAACCTTTTATGTGGCACCTAGTCAGATGCTTTCTGGAAGTCCAAATACACCACATCCACTAGTTCCCCTTTATCCACCCTGTTCGTTACATCCTCAAAGAGCTCCAGCAAATTTGTCCAACATGACTTCCCCTTTATAAATCCATGCTGACTCTGCCTGACTTATGCTTTTCCAAATGTCCTGCTACTGCTTCTTTAATAATGGACTCCAACATTTTCCTAACCACAGATGTTAGACTAACTGGTCTATAGTTTCCTGCTTTTTGTCTGCCTCCTTTTTTAAATAGGGGCATTACATTTACAGTTTTCCAATCTGCTGGGACCTCCTCAGAATCCAAGAAATTTTGGTAAATTACAACCAATGCATCCACAATCCCTACCTCTACTTCTCTTAAGACCCCAGGATGCAAGCCATCAGGTCCAGGGGATTTATCCGTCTTTAGTCCCATTATCTTACTTTGTACCACCTCCTTCGTGATTGTGATTGTGTTAACTTCCTTCCTGCTCCCCTTTAACCCCTTGACTATCCACTGTTGAGATATTTTTTAGTGTCCTCTATTGTAAAGACTGATACAAAATATTTGTTCAGTGTTTCTGCCATCTCCATGTTCCCCATCACTAATTCCCCGGTCTCGTCCTCTAACTTTAGCCACTCTTCCTTTTTATATACCTATAGAAACTATTGCTATCTGTTTTTATATTTCGTATTAGTTTACTTTCATAGTCTATCTTCCCTTTCTTAATCAGGTAGATAAAGAGATGGGCATCTGTGATTGTGCATTGCATATCATCCTCCTGCCTAAAAGGACATGGTTAGCAGATATATTGGAACACCATCGCCTCAAGTTCCCTTCTGAGGCCCACATCATTCTGGTTTGGACATATATTGCTGCCGTTCCTTCATTGTCAAAATTGTGGCATGTCCTACGTGATGGCATTGTGGGAAAGCTTCACCACACAAGATTGCAGTGGTTCAAGAAGATGATACAGGTACAACGTTTGAAATCCAACAACCTCCGGACCAAGGCAGTGCCGGTTTTTGGATTTTGCTAGATTTCGGACCTTGCTGTTGGTGCTCCTCGCCACCCATCGATCCTCCGCTTTTCGCCGCCTGCCGATTACCTCGCCTCCCACCAATTCTAAATGCCTGTGGCGCCCCCAGTGCTGCGTTTTTTTTTCCAGTTTCCTCGTCCCTTGCCGCCCGATGTCGCCATCTTGGCCGCCTCAAAAATGTCCGGTTTTCGGACAGCCAGATTAGTGACGTTGTACCTGTACCAACATCACCTTAAGTGCAACTAGGGATGGGCAATAAATGCTGACCTTGACAGTGATGCCCATATCCAGAGAAGGAATGAAAATAACATTGTGGTGCTGAGTGCAGACTGAGTAGATGTAACCAAACATTATGCATATCGCAATTGTAAGGACTTTGAGTGTTGGGTTCTTTGTGCTTTTGATTTTAACCAGCTTGTTCAGAATTGTTCATTCTTCCGGGCTCTTGGTTTGAAACTCATTGGCTTGCAGGTGATTAATTTCCTGCTGATGTTTCCCTCTGTTCACAAACTGTTTGCTGGGTGATGCCATTGAGTTGCAACGTCAGTGATGAACAGTACAAGTTCAGTGATGTGAGAGCAGTCCTCAAAATGTGACTGAAAATCTTGGTGCGGGAAGTTAACAAAATAATCAGAGCAAGGATTCTAAATTGCTGACACCTGCTCTGTCAACATAGGGAATTGAAGCAACTGTTTTAATCTAACATCTGTCTCAAACAACTGTCACTTATTCCTGAAAACTCGTACGCTGTGCCTCGTTCGGCATGAGCTCATTCAACACAAAAACACAAGAAATAGGAGCAGGAATAGCCCATTTGGCCCTTCGAGTTTGCTCAGCCATTCAGTAAGATCATGGCTGAACTTCAACATCAACTCCACTTTCCCACCCGTTCCCATATCCTTTGATTCCCTTCGTGCCCAAAAGTCTATCGATCGCTGTCTTAATTGTACACATCGACTGAGCATTCACAGCCCTTTAGGGTAGCGAATTCTAAATATTCACAACCCACTGAGTGAAGAAATTTCTCCTCATCTCAGTCCCAAATGGTTGACCCCTTATCCTGAGCAGTAACCCCTAAGTTCTAGACTCCTCAGCCAGGGGCAACGGTCTCTTAGCATCTACCCTGTCAAGCCCTCTAAGAATTTTATACATTTCAAAAAGATCACCTCTCATTCTTCTAAACTCCAGAAAACAGAGACCCAGTCTACTCTCTGTCTCCTCATAGGACCGCCATCTCATCCCAGGAATCAGTAAAGTGAACCTTCAGTAAGGGGACCAAAACTGAACCAAAGTGAATTATTTCACACTTCCTACATTACACTTCATCTGCCACCTTCTTGCCCAATCATTTCCAGCCTCTTTGCATCCTCCTTACAGCTTACTTTTCCACATAGCTTTGTATCGTCAGCAAACTTGGATATATTGCACTCAATCCCCTCATCTAAGTCATTGATATAAATTATTAATAGCTGGGGCCCAAGCACTGATCCTTGCAACACTCCATGAGTTACACCCTGGCCATCCCAAAAATGACCCATTTATTCCTACTCTGTTTTTTGTCCGTTAACCAATCCTCAATCCATGCTCATATATTGGGGCAGAAATTCCTCTGGGGGTCTTGCCTCCTCGCTGGATATTTTTTACGAATTTACCAGGTGGTCGAGGAGGCGAGCTGATTTCCGATGGGGAGGCCTTCTCCTCCCACAGTGCAAAGCGCGCTCCCGCCCAGAGGGTTCCGACGCAGAAGATGCAGTCACGTGTGACTACTCAGCCAATCAGGTAGGTAGTTCACAGGTTCCCATTAATAGCACTGAGACGCGCGTATCTACGAGTTCTCAGTGCTATTAATGGGAACAAAACCAATCACACACAATAATAAAAAATAAAAAACAGACCACACATATTTAAAATTAATTGAACTTAAGGTTATTATGTCTTATAAAAAAAAATATATATTTTCCCAATTTTTAAACTTTTTTAATTATGGTTAAAAATAAACTTACTGTAGTGGGCAGGGTTTTTAACAATAAACTGTGTATTTATAATTTTATTTTACAATTGTTTTTGTGTGTTTTAAAACACTTGCGCCTGTAAAAGTAAGCTATGTGCCTGCTTTTTCAGGCGCAAGATTTTTGAGGACATTTTCTGGACAAGATATGGGTAAATAGCCCAATCTTGCCCTTGTTCTTGCTCCCGATCTGGCTACGATCTGAAAAGCCGGTTTTCAGAGCTGAGGTTTGTGCGCTGAAAACCGGCTTTTCCAATGCCTTCCCAGGTCTGTAGAAACTTTGTATGGGCCCGGGACGTCGGAATTTCCATGCCAATATCCCCAATCCCATGAGCCCTAGTTTTGTGTGACAACCTCTTGTGTAGCACCTTATCGAATGCTTTCTGAAAATCCAAATACACGAGATCCATTGGTTCCCCCTGATCTACCCTGTTAGTTACAACCTCAAAAATCTCAGATTTATTAAACACAATTTCCCTTTCATAAAACAGTGTTGATTCTGCCTTAGTTCAAGGATGCCTGATAAGGCAAGGCTCATCATTATGTCATCATCTTGTAGACTTATTTGTTTTCTGGCTGTGGAAACTGTTGTGGAATTCTAAGACTACTTTCTTCTTTGTCCAGGGTTGATGCAGAACGCTCTGGTTGCCCTTGCGCCTGGTAAAAGCAGGCAGGCGCATAGCCTACTTTACCAGTGTAAGAGTTTTAAAACATATCAAAATAAAATTTAAAAACATATTTTATGTTTAAAAACCCTGTCCACTACGGTAAATTTATTTTAAACTCTTTTAAAACACTTATTTAAAAACAATCCAAAAAATATATTTTTTTCTCTAAGACATTTAATTAACTTTAATTTAATTAATTTTAAATATGTGAGTTTTTTTTTAATTTTTTATGTTGTGTTTAATGTTTTTGGGGGTATTTTCCTTATTGATAGCAATAAGAACTCGGAGATACGGAGTTCCCATTACTATCAGAGACTACTGTATTGTGATTGGTTGTCCAGTCACACATGACTCCAGCTTCAACGTGCGAACCTCGAGGACATGGATGCGCTGCAATGCGCGGGAAGAGAAGGCCTCCGACCGGAATCCAAGCTGCTTCCGGGAGGACCATCAGGTACTTTCGTAGAGACGTTTCGGGTCGGAGGTGTTCGTCCGAAGGAAGCCTCCGACTGGAATTTTAGGCCCATTGTTAGCTGTATTGTCAAGTTTTGTAAAGTAGCAGGTCAATTTACTGCAGATATTGCACCATGAGGCCTATATCTTTCAGTTAGCTATGGAATAGGGGCGCAGGCGGTTCGCAAGCGTCCATGGGATCACGTGCACCAGGCCAACCAATCAAAAAGGGGGATTGTTCGGATGTTTATGGGGATTTCATTTATGTACGGAATCGCCATAAGCATATTAAGAATCCCCAGATAAATAAGAATTCACACCACTTAAATAAAAAGAAATGTTCCCGTGGTCAAAGTTAATTTAGAGACTCTTTAATTAAGCATTTAAAATAAAATTGTAATTTTTTGAAAAATAATTTTAAACATTTTAAAACAGGCCAAAATTTACCTCAACTAATTTTAAATGTATCTGAATGTTTGTCATTATTTTCACATTTATTTTCACCCTTATGCTGGGAAAAGAAGACCGTACGCCTGCTTTTACCAGACAAAGGTTTTGTGAGCATTCGCTGAGCAGTAATTGGGCAAATAGCCCAACTCTGCGCCAATGAGGTAGCGGATGCGAAAGATCTATCCAAGTGAAACTTGACATCGTAAGTTCCAGGTTTTCATGCATGCACAGCGCATGCGGAAAGCCAGAACTTGCGAGGCCTTTCGGAGCACTTACGACGGCGAATGCACATTCTCGGCCCTGTAAACTCCCGCCCATTGTTTCCCGAGTGTAGACCTCTCGCGATTTCCTGTTACAGAAAATTAGAAATCACAACCACTTGGAATCAGTAAAGAAAGAATAAAGAAATGTGGAAAATAAGTGCAGGAATAGGCCATTTGGCCCTTCGAGCCTGCACCACCATTCAGTATGATCATGGCTGATCATTTTTGCAACTTCAGTACCCCTTTCCTGCTTTCTCTCCATACCCCTTGATCCCTTTAGCCGTAAGGGCCACATCTAACTCCCTTTTGAATATATCTAACGAACTGGCCTCAACAACTTTCTGTGGTAGAGAATTCCACAGGTTCACAATTCTCTGAATGAAGAAGTTTCTCCTCATCTCAGCCCTAAATGGCTTATCCCTTATCCTTAGACTGTGACTCCTGGTTCTGGAATTCCCCAACATCAGGAACATTCTTCCTGCATCTACCCTGTCCAATCCCGTCAGAATTTTATGTTTCTATGAGATACCCTCTCATTCATCTAATATCTTGCAATTTGTGTAAGCCTTTCATGACCTCAGGATGTTCCAAAGTACTTTTGAAGGCTAGTCACTGTTGAAATAATGTTGGATAATCATTGTAGAAACTCTGGAATGTAGTGGCTGATGATTGCGGCTGTGTTCCTGAGGTGCAAAACCTAAATTTTTTTGAATGAAGAAATCCTGTTGATGATTTGTGCTCCAAAGAACCTTCTCTTCTGTTGATTGATATATCAAAATATTTTGGTCTAGTTTCTGCCTTGTAGGAGATGTTTTCTGTCGATTTATACAGAAGACACAAATTATGTAAAACTGTGAATCTAGGTCTTTGTCCTGCTGTGAGAACTTTCAAATCACTTTATTTTTCTTCTATGTATCTATCCACAAATCTTAATCTTCTTCCTGGAATATGGACGTCGGCAATTTGGATTAAAATAATTTGGTCACCGCTTGCAGTCAGTGCTTAAAATGAAGACAGGTTGGTGAGGGAAGGTCATGTTTGTTCTGGGGGTTTCTGCCGTATCCAATTGTAACGTTGCAGCCTGCATTCACCCACCCGCAGTATGGAAAGGATTGTACGCTGAGTAAATTATTGAAATCCCTCATCATCCAAAGTGAGCTTGGGCTACTTTTGTTTGAATGTAAAAATTTTTGAATGTAGCATAACTTTGTGATCCAGAAACATTTTGTCTTTTGATACTGATCTCTATGAATAAATGTGATCACTGTTTTTTGTGAATTTGCTTACATTCTGGCAAACTTAATTGCACGCTGCCCTAGATCCCTAAGCTTTTATGAAAGACCCAGTGGGGTAGAAATTGTAGTCGAAGGCTTCCTGCCCGTGAGAAGCCGCCGACCTGCAAAAAATCTATGGATTTACCTAGTGGTCTGGGAGGTTCATAGATTCGTGCTTCTGGGGTTCTTCGGGTACACATGGGTAGAGGCCCATGTATCCCGGGGCGCATACAGATTGCAAGTGTCCCTGGAATCATGTGGGCTGTGGCCCAACCAATAAAAGAAAAGAATCTCTCTTCATGCTTAGGGGGATTCAATTTGTACGGAAACACCAAAAGTATGAATGGGAATCACTTAAAAAATACACAAACATAAATAAATTTAAAAAAACATTACATATTTAAAATGAATTAAAATGCCATTTAATTAAATATTTTAAACAAAAATATATTTTTGGGGGGGAAAAATTGTTTTAACAGGGCTAAAAATAAACTTGTCTTATTGGACAGGGTTTTTAGTATATAAATGAGTGATAACATTTTATTTTTATATTTTTAAAAAAAACAGGCCTTATGTCTGGTTTTATCAGGCGTAAGAATTTCAAGGGCATTTGCAGGGTAGAAATTGGGCATCGCCTACGAATGCCCTTTTTCGGCTTGTACGATTGGTCAAGAGGATTCTTGACAGATCGCAAGTTCCAGATGCGCAGTGCATGCCTAAAACGGGAACTTGCGGGGGCCCTACACCTCACATGCACCCATAGGGGCCGCAAATTCAGCCCTTCATAGATTTTTTTGTGATAATGTAGTAGTGTGGAAACAAACTGTTGATCCGTTAGCAAAATGTACAAAATGGATTTCCTGTACATTTATTTTGGTTACTGGATATCCAAACAAGTGGCTTTTTTATACATAGGTTTTCAAAATATCACTGTTCACAACTAAAATTGATAATATATGTGTGATTAAAAAGGAAGCCATTTTCTCCCCCTATGTTAGATTATTTATTGTACCCCCTCATACTGGTCATGGTACACACAAGGTTAATGTCAGTTATTGCCAACTGTTTATGCAAGTTGGATCAAATATACTTAACAGTCTGGCTAATTTTCACACCTCAGATCAAGGCAGAGACTTGCATAGTTCAGGAATGCCTTCGTCTGCATGTTTAGTTTGCTTCCAGTTGGAGGGTGACCATCTAACAGGTCATTTAAAGTATTTGTCATAAGTCAAGGAATCAGGCCATGCCATTCAATTCAAATGTGCTATGTAATTGACAGTCTGTCCATCTAATGTAGTTATGGGATACGGTTTCTGAAGTCCTTTGATATATCTTTGAAAGATGTTTAATAGTACATCTGTGAAGGACTTTATCCCAATCACATCCCCTGTGACTGGTGTATGATCCCTCCTCGAGCTCTCTCACTCTCACTCTCACTCTCACTCTCACTCTCACTCTCACTCTCACTCTCACTCTCACTCTCACTCTCACTCTCACTCTCAAGTCTTTAATACAGTTGAGGACACGATCCTCCTGACCCCCGTTACTAGATTGGTTCCATTCAACTAGTCAACCTTAACCAAAGTAAGTCCCCTCCCACACCATTACCTCTGGACTTCTCCAACGATCCATCCTTGACACCCTCCACTTCCTCATCTACATGCTGCCTCTTAGTGACATCGTCCACAGGCATGGGGGTCAGCTTCGACATGTACTCTTGACACCCAGCTCTACCTCCCCTCCACTTTCCTCGACTTCTCCACTGCCTCTGTGTTGTCAGACTACTCGTCCAGCATCCAGACTAAACATTTGTAAGTCCGAAGCCACCATCTCCGGCCCTTGCTACCAATTCCATCCCTCTCCCACTGTCTCACACTGACAGATGCTGTTTACAATCTCAGCATCCTATTCAACCCAGAGCTGCATTTCAACCCCATATTGTTCCAGTCACAAAGACTGCTGATTTCCACTTCAATAACCGTCAGACTGTGCCCCTGTCTCAACTCACCTGCTGCTGAAACCCTTATCTACACTTTAGTCACCTCCAAATTCAGCTATTCTAATACTCTCCTGGCTGGCCCCCAATCCTCCACTTTTCAATCAGCTCCTGCAAAACTCCTGTCCGTATCCTATCCTACTCAAAGCTTCTCTAACTCTGGTCTCTTTGATATTCCTCCCCTTACTTCAACCCACCATCGATGGTCGCGGCTTCAACCGCCACAGCTCTTGAATTCCCTCCATAAACCCCTCTGTTTCTACACCTCTCCCTACTCCTTTAAGACCCTCCTTAAAACCTACCTCTTTGATCAAGCTTCTGGTCACTCCTCTGACTGTATCCTCCTTTGGGTCAATATCCATTTTTTCCTTGCGTCTTTGTGAAGTGCCTTGGGATCTTTTTTCTACCTTAAATAACTGCAGGTTGTTTTGTGGCTTGTGTTGCTGCAATTATCCATAACAACCACAAGAGGACAGTAAAGATGCAGGATTGCACAATTGAAGAGAAACTGCTTGCAGTTATTGGGGATTGGTTTTATGGTAAACAGAAATATCCATTAGCTTGTCTTTGTTAATTAAATTGTTTTAAATTTACAGATAATTGATAAGAGCAAACGAGACCCTTCAGAGGAAATTGAGATACTAATGCGCTATGGACAGCATCCAAACATCATTACTTTGAAAGATGTAAGCTGGTTGTTTTATTCTAATTGTTTTTATCCTCAACATTTTTCAGGCTAATATTGCAGAACACCCATGGCAGGTGTTTCTGTGCACTCCTTTTGTCTATTAAACAGGGTTCTTCAAACACTTAATGTGTTTCTAAATTTTGCTTTATTAGTTGACATACTAACCCGTTACTTCTGTTGTGTACCAACAAAATATGTTTGCTGCAACAACAGTGGTGTATTTCTTTGAAGTTATATTTTAGAATTGGACGTTCTGGCAAACTGTTAACATTTACAGGGGGTTCATGTGAAAGTTGTAAAACCTTTGGTATAGTGAAACATGCCCATCAAAAACTATAATGTATTAATTTGGCATTTTATGATCAGACATCTCTAAGCACACAGTTGGAACACCATCATCCTCCTCCCCCCACACCAAGTCCTCCTCCAAATCACACGCCATCTTTACTCGAACACGCATTGCTGTTCCATCATCATTGCTGCGCCACTACCCTGGAGCTCCCGACCTACTGAACACCATTGTGGGGTCAACTTCACCACAAGCACTGCAGCAGTTCAAGGAAAAGGCCCACCACCCAGTCTGGGCACCAAATCATACCAGCCAGCATTGCCAGTTAAAATAACACAAGAGTTTACAGCTGCAAAGAAAGAAACTCCAATGGATAGTTTAAGCTGTGCCTATACTGGAGATACCAATCTCTGATGGCAATTTATATTGCTCCAATGCGAATCCACATTTTGGGTCTGTGAGAGAGCACTGTACATGCGTCTTCACATGCACATCCAGAGATCCCTTACAGAATAGTTGGTTTAAATGCATCGACTGCATGTGGGAGTAGCGTCATTCTACAAAATGTTTAACATCATTGTAAACTCTCATACCACCCTGATCTTGTTTTAGACTCTGCTGTACCTTGTACGGGGGCCATAAATCTAGGAAGTATCAATCTAGTGGTACCCCAACCCCGCAAATCTGGGATCTTGAACTCTTCCACGCCAGGTTTTGGCCGCGACCTGAGACTAGAGCTATAGTGCTACTTTTGCATTGCTTTGAATGGTAGCAATATAACTGTGCCTTCACAAGCCCTATATAGGTCGATAAAGTATATTCCTCTTGGAAAATTTTAGCTGGTAAAATTTTGGGATGAATTTTCCAGTGACTTTGGGGCCGATTTTCAGCACCTCACCGGCGACTGCCACCCATTCCCGCCGACATTCCTCCTGAAGATCCGTCCAGTGCCACTTTCGGGGTGGCCTGGAGCAGGCGGGAAGGGAGAGCTGTCGGGAACCGCTCGCTGATGTCAGCGGACGGCCAAAGTGGCGCAACTGAGCTCCCGCCCGCTGAGCTCCCAAATTACTGTGGGCGGGACTCGGCGGCAGAAAGGGGTGGACCGCTGGCTGGAGGCTGGTCTGTCCCCGACGGTGAGTATGAAGAACCTGAAAAAAAGGTACATGAACATTTTAATATATTTTTTCAGCAGCGACTTACCTGAATGGGGTCCCCTGAAGGTCGTCGGATACTTTTTTTATTTTTTGCTGGGTTTTTTTCAGGTTTTCGACACCCCGTGGGCCGGACTCCATCCTCGGCGGCACTAGGGCAGCAAGCGCCTCTGCTGCCGAGAATGAGACCTGCCGCCCAGATTGACAGCGTTCGCCTTCCATTTGCCGCTCGCCAACCTTCGAGGGACCTTATTCCTGAATATCCCGCCCAAAGTACCGTCCGTAACCTCGGCGGCACGTGGGCGGCCAGAGGCCTTGCTGAAAATCGGCGCCTTTGTCTTTAGAGGGGTGTCCAAACCATCACCTTGTAGATTGAGTCCAATGGAAACCCCATAATGTAGCATAATTAAATTTTGGTAGCCCCCCCACCCCCCCGGCCATATCATTACTTGCCGATTGGAGTTCAAGGTGTACTACAAGGAAATGTGTAGGTGCTAAAGCAATTGTTATGCTGTGTCTGTGCAAACATTGAACAGAAATGTGAAGAGAAATATTTTTCAGAAACAATGGGCCCAAGTTTCGGGCCACGCCTAAAACGGCGCAGCCCGGACCTGGATGCCCGTATTTCGCGCCAGAAAGTGCGCCTAAAAAAAACTTACCTATTCTCCGGCTCCCTGCAGGTCCTCTGGAGCTGGGTGCAGCGCAGCACAAGCTCTAGGGAGCGGAGCCAGGTCCCTGCGCTGAAAACAGTGCCGGGACCTCTGCACATGTGCGCTACAGTTGGGCGTGCATGTGCAGTAGCTCCAGGCGCCCAAAACTGTGGGAGGGGCCCGAAGCACACAGCCCCCAGCCCTGGCCGAATGGCCTCACTGGGGCTGCGTGGATAAGGCTCCTCCCACCCGACCTGACCCCCGCTCACCGCCCCCGCAGACCTCCGCGACTCTCTCCCCCCCCCCCCCCCCCCCCCAAGTCCTCCGACACCCCCCCGCCCCCCCCGCGAACCCCCCCCCCCCCCCCCGCCCGAGACCCGACGCCACCTACCTGTAAATCCAGCCCGAGGTCTTGGGCCCGGCCATTCATCCTCCTTCTCTCCCTCCTCTCTCCTTCCCTCCCTCCTCTCTCCTTCCCTCCTCTCTCCTTCCCTCCCTCCCTCCCTCCTCTCTCCTTCCCTCCCTCCCTCCTCTCTCCTTCCCTCCCTCCCTCCTCTCTCCTTCCCTCCCTCCCTCCTCTCTCCTTCCCTCCCTCCCTCCCTCCCTCCCTCCCTCCCTCCCTCCCTCCCTCCCCTCCCCTCCCTCCCTCCCCTCCCTCCCTCCCTCCCTCCCTCCTCTCTCCTTCCCTCCCTCCCTCCTCTCTCCTTCCCTCCCTCCCTCCTCTCTCTTTCCCTCCCTCCCTCCTCTCTCCTTCCCTCCCTCCTCTCTCCTTCCCTCCCTCCCTCCTCTCTCCTTCCCTCCCTCCCTCCTCTCTCCTTCCCTCCCTCCCTCCTCTCTCCTTCCCTCCCTCCCTCCTCTCTCCTTCCCTCCCTCCCTCCTCTCTCCTTCCCTCCCTCCCTCCTCTCTCCTTCCCTCCCTCCCTCCTTCCCTCCCTCCCTCCCTCCTCTCTCCTTCCCTCCTCTCTCCTTCCCTCCCTTTCTCCTTCCCTCCCTTTCTCCTTCTCTCCTTCCCTCCCTCCTCTCTCCTTCCCTCCCTCCCTCCCTCCCTCCTCTCTCCCTCCCTCCCTCCCTCCTCTCTCCCTCTCCCTCCCTCCCTCCCTCCTCTCTCCCTCCCTCCCTCCCTCCTCTCTCCCTTCCTCCCTCCTCCCTTCCTCCCTCCTCCCTACCTCCCTCCTCCCCTCTCTCCTTCCCTCTCTCCTTCCCTCTCTCCTTCCCTCTCTCCTTCCCTCTCTCCTTCCCTCTCTCCTTCCCTCTCTCCTTCCCTCTCTCCTTCCCTCTCTCCTTCACTCTCTCCTTCACTCTCTCCTTCACTCCCTCCTCTCTCCTTCACTCCCTCCTCTCTCCTTCACTCCCTCCTCTCTCCTTCACTCCCTCCTCTCTCCTTCACTCCCTCCTCTCTCCTTCACTCCCTCCTCTCTCCTTCACTCCCTCCTCTCTCCTTCACTCCCTCCTCTCTCCTTCACTCCCTCCTCTCTCCTTCACTCCCTCCTCTCTCCTTCACTCCCTCCTCTCTCCTTCCCTCCTCTCTCCTTCCCTCCTCTCTCCTTCACTCCTCTCTCCTTCCCTCCTCTCCTTCCCTCCCTCTCTCCTTCCCTCCTTCCCTCCCTCCTCTCTCCTTCCCTCCCTCCCTCCCTCCTCTCTCCTTCCCTCCCTCCCTCCTCGCCTCCCTCCCTCCTCGCCTCCCTCCCTCCTCCCCTCCCTCCCTCCTCCCCTCCCTCCCTCCTCCCCTCCCTCCCTCCTTCCTCCCCTCCCTCCCTCCTTCCTCCCCTCCCTCCCTCCTCTCTCCTTCCCTCCCTCCCTCCCTCCTCTCACCTTCCTTCTCTCCTTTCCTCCCTCCCTCCTCTCTCCTTTCCTCCCTCCCTCCTCTCTCCTTTCCTCCCTCCTCCTCTCTCCTTCCCTCCCTCCCTCCTCTCTCCTTCCCTCCCTCCCTCCTCTCTCCTTCCCTCCCTCCCCTTTCCTTCCCTCCCTCCCTCCCTTCCCTCCCTCCCTCCTTCCCTCCCTCCCTCCTCTTTCCTTCCCTCCCTCCCTCCTCTTTCCTTCCCTCCCTCCCTCCTCTTTCCTTCCCTCCCTCCCTCCTCTTTCCTTCCCTCCCTCCCTCCTCTTTCCTTCCCTCCCTCCCTCCTCTTTCCTTCCCTCCCTCCCTCCTCTTTCCTTCCCTCCCTCCCTCCTCTTTCCTTCCCTCCCTCCCTCCTCTTTCCTTCCCTCCC
>NC_091982.1:106096654-106163547 GCF_044704955.1 Pristiophorus japonicus
AATCTCCCTCCCTCCCATCTCCCTCCCTCCCTCCCTCCTCTCTCTCTCTCCCTCCCTCCCTCCCCTCCCTCCCTCCCTCCCTCCCTCCCTCCCTCCTTCCCTCCCTCTCTCCTTCCCTCCCTCTCTCCTTCCCTCCCTCTCTCCTTCCCTCCCTCCCTCCCTCCTTCCCTCCCTCTCTCCTTCCCTCCCTCTCTCCTTCCCTCTCTCCCTCCCTCCTCTCTCCTTCCCTCCTTCCCTCCCTCCCTCTTCTCTCCTTCCCACCCTCCCTCCCTCCTCTTTCCTTCCCTCCCTCCTCCCCTCCCTCCCTCCCTCCTCTTTCCTTCCCTCCCCCCTCCCTCCTCTCTCCTCTCTCCTTCCCTCCCTCCTCTCTCCTCTCTCCTTCCCTCCCTCCTCTCTCCTCTCTCCTTCCCTCCCTCCTCTCTCCTCTCTCCTTCCCTCCCTCCTCTCTCCTTCCCTCTCTCCTCTCTCCTTCCCTCCCTCCTCTCTCCTTCCCTCCCTCCTCTCTCCTTCCCTCCCTCCTCTCTCCTTCCCTCCCTCCTCTCTCCTTCCCTCCCTCCTCTCTCCTTCCCTCCCTCCTCTCTCCTTCCCTCCCTCCTCTCTCCTTCCCTCCCTCCTCTCTCCTTCCCTCCCTCCTCTCTCCTTCCCTCCCTCCTCTCTCCTTCCCTCCCTCCTCTCTCCTTCCTCCCTCCCCTCTCCCTCCCTCCCTCCCCCCCCCTCCCTCCCTCCCCTCTCCCCTCCCTCCCTCCCTCTCCCTCCCCTCCCTCCCTCCCCTCTCCCTCCCTCCCTCCCCTCTCCCTCCCTCCCTCCCCTCTCCCTCCCTCCCTCCCCTCTCCCTCCCTCCCTCCCTCCCCTCTCCCTCCCCTCTCCCTCCCTCCCTCCCCTCTCCCTCCCTCTCTCCCTCTCCTCTCCCTTCCCTCTCCCTCTCCCTCCCTCCCTCCCTCCCTCCCCTCTCCCTCCCTCCCTCCCTCCCTCCCTCCCCTCTCCCTCCCTCCCTCCCTCCTCTCTCCTCCCCCCTCTCTCCTCCCCTCCCTCCCACCTCTCTCCTTCCTTCCCTCCTCTCTCCTTCCTTCCCTCCCTCCCTCCTCTCCCTCCCTCCCTCCTCCCCCCTCCCCTCGCTGTCAGAAACACAGACATTGACAGACAGAGAGTGAGAGACACATACACAGCAGACTGAGAGATAGAGACACTGACAGCACGCTGTTGGAGGACTCCCGGTGCTGTAGTCGGTAAGTAGAAAATGTTTTGTTTTATTGATTTTAAAAATTTACTTTTATTTTTTATTAATTTTGTTTGATTTATTGGTTGATTTATTGATGTATTTATCATTTATTATTGATAATGGCTCTTTATTTGTAAAACTGAAGTGTTTAATGTTTTTAAACTTCCCTTTAAACCACCCCCCCCCCCCCATTCCCTACGCCTGATTTGTAACCGACGCCTGATTTTCTAAAGTGTAGACAAGGTTTTTTCGAACTTACAAAATTCTTCACTTACTCCAAACTAACTTAGAATGGAGTAAGTTTTCACTGCCTAAACTTTGAAAACAGGCGTAAGTGGCCGGACACTCCCCCTTTTGAAAAAAAATTCTGTTCCAAAGTGAAACTGTTCTAACTAACTAGAACTGGAGCAAACTAAATGCCGAGAATTCAAATTTCTAAGATACTCCATTCTAAACCAGTTGCTCCAAAAAAACAGGAGCAACTCGGGCCAAAACTTGGCCCCAATGTTCCTTGTTTTAATCCATACCAAAAAAAAACACAACGTGACGGAAAATGCAGACCAGATATTTACAAGGCAATACCCTGGCAGGAGAGAGGGAGGGAGGGAAGGAATATCTGAGAGCAAGTCACTTTACCATGTTACCCAATGACTGTTGAGATTGACAGTATCCTGGAATAGATCAGCTACGTGGCCTGTTAGCTAATGAATCATGTGTGATCAATGGGAAATCCAACAAGTGGATAAAGTATCTGGGAGGATTGTGTGTGTGTGTGTGTGTGTGTGTGTGATAATCGATTCTGATTGTGTTTGTGTGACTGTAAATTCTATGTTTGTGATTGTGTGTGTAAATTAATTGTGTATGTATGTGTAAATGGATTGTGTATATATATGTGTGTGCAATTGCATAAATATATTGTTTGTGTGTAAATGAATTGTCTGTGTATTTATCTAATTAAAAAATTGCATGCATCAAGATTTCCCCCAAAAAACACCAACGCAGAGTGTGTTAGCATGCAAACAAGAAATAAGGGATATGTGCAATAAAGGCACAGCGGTCATCATGGGCAACTTTAATCTACATATTGATTGGGCTAACCAAACTGGTAGCAATGTGGTGGAGGAGGATTTCCTGGAGTGTATTAGGGATGGTTTTCTAGAAGAATATGTCGAGGAACCAACTAGAGAGCTGGCCATCCTAGACTGGGTGATGTGTAATGAGAAGGGACTAATTAGCAATCTTGTTGTGCGAGGCCCCTTGGGGAAGAGTGACCATAATATGGTAGAATTCTTTATTAAGATGGAGAGTGACACAGTTAAGTCGGAAACAAGGGTCCTGAGCGTAAGGAAAGGTAACTTCGACAGTATGTGGCGTGAATTGGCTAGAATAGACTGGCAAAGGATACTTAAAGGGTTGACAGTGGATAGGCAATGACAAACATTTAAAGATCACATGGATGAACTTCAGCAATTGTACATCCCTGTCTGAAGTAAAAAATAAAACTGGGAAGGTGGCTCAACCATCGCTAACAAGGGAAATTAAGGATACTGTTAAATCCAAGAAAAAGGCATATAAATTGGCTAATAAAGCAACAAACCTGAGGAACTGGGAGAAATTTAGAATTCAACAGAGGAGGACTAAGGGTTTAATTAAGAGGGGGAAAATAGAGTATAAGAGGAAGCTTGCAGGGAACATAAAAACTGACTGCAAAAGCTTCTACAAATATGTGAAGAGAAAAAGATTAGTGAAGACAAACGTAGGTCCCTTGCAGTCGGATTCAGTTGAATTTATAATGGGGAACAAAGAAATGGCAGACCAATTGAACAAATACTTCGGTTCTGTCTTCACGAAGGAAGACACAAATAACCTTCCGAATGTACTAGGGGACAGTGGGTCCAGTGAGAAGGAGGAACTGAAGGATATCCTTATTAGGCGGGAAATTGTGTTCGGGAGGGAAGTTGATGGAATTGAAGGCCGATAAATCCCTGGGGCCTGATAGTCTGCATCCCAGAGTACTTAAGAAAGTGGCCCTAGAAATAGTGGATGCATTGGTGATCATTTTCCAAAAGTCTAACGACTCTGGATCAGTTCCTATGGACTGGAGGGTAGCTAATGTAACACCACTTTTTTAAATGGGAGGGAGAGAGAAATTATAGACCGGTTAGCCTGACATCAGTAGTGGGAAAAATGTTGGAATCAATCATTAAGGATGAAATAGCAACGCATTTGGAAAGCAGTGACAGGATCGGTCCAAGTCAGCATGGATTTATGAAAGGGAAATCCTGCTTGACGAATCTTCTGGAATTTTCTGAGGATGTAACTAGTGGAGTGGACAAGGGAGAACCAGTGGATGTGGTGTATTTGGACTTTCAAAAGGCTTTTGACAAGGTCCCGCACAAGAGATTGGTGTGCAAAATCAAAGTGCATGCAATTGGGGGTAATGTACTGACATGGATAGAGAACTGGTTGGCAGACAGGAAGCAGATAGTTGGGATAAACGGGTCCTTTTCAGAATGGCAGGCAGTGACTAGTGGAGTGCCGCAGGGCTCAGTGCTGGGACCCCAGCTCTTTACAATATACATTAATGATTTAGATGAAGGAATTGTGTGTAATATCTCCAAGTTTGCAGATGACACTAAACTGGGTGGCAGTATGAGCTGTGAGGAGGACGCTAAGAGGCTGCAGGGTGACTTGGACAGGTTAGGTGAGTGGGCAAATGCATGGCAGATGCAGTATAATGTGGATAAATGTGAGGTTATCCATTTTGGGGGCAAAAACACAAAGGCAGAATATTATCTGAATGGCGGCAGATTAGGAAAAGGGGAGGTGCAACAAGACCTGGGTGTCATGTTCATCAGCCATTGAAAGTTGACATGCAGGTTCAGCAGGCAGTGAAGAAAGCAAATGGTATGTTGGCCTTCATAGCTAGGGGATTTGAGTATAGGAGCAGGGAGGTCTTGCTGCAGTTGTACAGGGCCTTAGTGAGGCCTTAGCTGGAATATTGTGTTCAGTTTTGGTCTCCTAATCTGAGGAAGGTCGTTCTTGCTATTGAGGGAGTGCAGCAAAAGTTCACCAGACTGATTCCAGGGATGGCTGAACTGTCATATGAGGAGAGACTGGATCAACTGGGCCTTTATTCACTGGAATTTAGAAGGATTGAGAGGGGATCTCATAGAAACGTATAAGATTCTGACGGGACTGGACAGGTTTAGATGCGGGAAGATGTTGGGGAAGTCCAGAACCAGGGGACATAGTCTTAGGATAAGAGGTAGGCCATTTAGGACTGAGATGAGGAGAAACTTCTTCACTCAGTGGAATTCCCTGCCGCAGAGAGTTGTTGATGCCAGTTCATTGGATATATTCAAAAGGGAGTTAGATATGGCCCTTACGGCTAAGGGGATCAAGGGGTATGGAGAGAAAGCAGGAAAGTGGTACTGAGGGAATGGTCAGCCATGATGTTATTGAATGGTGGTGCTACTCCTGCACCTATTTTCTATGTTTCTGTGTAACACTTGAGCATGAACTCAAGTAGGGATTGGCTTATATTTTGTCTTAATATTGCAGTTAATAGAATTTAATATTTGTTGTAAAATTTGAAGTTTATGTATGAAGAACTTTGTTGAAAAAAAACTGGAGTGTAATTCACTGGTGGCTGTTTTGCACGCACAGGTATATGACGATGGCCGATATGTTTACCTTGTCACTGAGCTATTGAAAGGGGGCGAACTGCTCGATAGGCTTCTTCGGCAAAAGTACTTTTCAGAACGAGAAGCCAGTGCTGTGCTATTCACAATAACAAAAACAGTGGACTATCTTCACTGCCAAGGGGTAAGTCCTTCAGTTGGAGCAGATAATAATTTCTCGGGGCCTTGACCTACATGGTAGCATAATTCTGTGTTTTTAAGTTTTTCATTTAATGTGAAAATGCATATCCTGATTCTTTGCCTTGAACAACGTTGCTTCTAAGTGTTAAATTCACTGAAGTGTTGAAGCTACTTTTTTGATCATTGAAATGTGCAAACCATGTATAGCCTTTTTTTTACAAAGTGGGGTTGATTTTGTTCTGATTTAATCTTTTAATAGTCCAGTGCAGTACGTGAAATGTTTTAAATTGGAACCTTCATTGGTGAACAGTTGAATAATTCGTGGTCTCATGAATGCACATTCGGAATGGATACAATATGAGTTTTGCAATTACCATGTTTAATTTGCAAGGTGACATTTTGTCTTGGCATCAATATTGCGGATTCTACAGTAATATTAGAAGTGCTGAACTTCACTGCTACAGCATGAAGTTATCACTTCATGATTTGGTGATTGACATCTGTGTTCACTATCTGTCGGAATGATAGTAATCCAGCAGCCTATCGCTGTGCTGTTCTTCTGCGCTGTCCAGCTACATAGGTCCCATCTTCATTTTTTCACCAATTACTTGTGGAGGTGATGTTGGTCAATTAAATCCAAGTTTTGTTTAGTACTCATTTTTAATAAGTCAAGAATTGTAAAATCATCAACAACATGATGCTCCAGTAAAAGTAAAAAGTAGTGTGCAGTTAGGAACTGATGGCACAGGACATATCTTATATGCTCATGAGAACGAGAAATCTGTGGCTTAGAAATACTGTATCTGCTTTATCATCATCATCATCATCATAGGAAGTCCCTTGGAATCGAGGAAGATTTGCTTCCACTCCTGAAGTAAGTTCTTTGGTGGCTGAAAAGTCCAATACGGGAGCCACAGACTCTGTCACAGGTGGGACAGAATCGTTGAGGGAAGGGGTGGGTGGGACTAGTTTGCCACACACTCTTTCTGCTGCCTGCGCTTGATTCCTGCATGCTCTCGGCGTTGAGACTCGAGGTGCTCAGCGCCCTCTCGGATGCACTTCCTCCACTTAGGGCGGTCTTGGGTCATGGACTCCCAGGTGTCAGTGGGGATGCCGCACTTTATCAGGGAGGCTTTGAGGGTGTCCTCATAGCGTTTCCGCTGCTCATCTTTGGCTCGTTTGCCGTGAAGGAGCTCCGAGTAGAGCACTTGCTTTGGGAGTCTCATGTCTGGCATGCGGACTATGTGGCCTGCCCAGCGGAGCTGATTGAGTGTGGTCAGTGCTTCAATACTGGGGATATTAGCCTGAATGAGAACGCTGATGTTGGTGCGCCTGTCCTCCCAGGGGAGTGTAGGATCTTGCAGAGATATCGTTGGTGATATTTCTCCAGCAACTTGAGGTGTCTACTGTACATGGTCCATGTCCCTGAGCCATACAAGAGGGCAGCTATTACTACAGCCCTGTAGACCATGAGCTTGGTGGTAGTTTTGAGGGCCTGGTCTTCAAAGACTCTTCCTCAGGCGGCCGAAGGCTGCACTGGCGCTCCGGAAGCGGTGTTGAATCTCGCCGTCGATGCCTGCTCTTGTTGATAGGCTTCCGAGATATGGGAAATGGTCCACGGTGTCCAGGGCTGCGCCGTGGATCTTGATGACTGGGGGGGGCAGTGTTGTGCGGTGAGGACAGGCTGGTGGAGGACCTTTGTCTTATGGATGTATCTGCTTAATACCCAACAAGCTCTCATCTGGCAATCCGCTAAATTGTCCTGCATCGCTACAGGACAAACAGAGCCCCGTTACATGAACTGCAAAGACTTGGGCTTTTGTGCACAATGAATTAGCCGACTCAACATTAGTTAGCTATGTGTTTACAGTTGCTCAACTCGGATCCAATTGTATGATTGAGAATAAGGAGTTAAATTATGAGAGAGCCCATCTTAACCAAAATACTCATTTTGCACATGTGCATGAAATAGGAGCAGGAGCAGGAGTAGGCCATTCGGCTCTTCGATCTATTTCAACTGCACCTTCAGGCTGCTTGTCTTACATCCAGTACTGGATGAGCAGATATTTTCTCCCAAATTGGGAAGACCGAAGCCATTGTCTTTGGTCCCTGCCACAAACTGCGTTCCCTCGCCACCGACCCAATCCATCTCCCTAGCATCAAACTGAGGCTGAACCAGACTGTTCATATTTGACCCTGAAATGAGCTTCTGGCCACATCCGTGGCATAACAAAAACTGCCTATTTCCACCTCCATAACATTGCCCGTCTCCGCCCTTGCCTCAGCTCATCTGCTGCTGAAACCCTCATCCATGCCTTTGTTACCTCTAGACTTGACTACTTCAGTGCACTCCAGGCTGGACTCCCACATTCTACCCTACGTAAACAAGGTCATTCAAAACTCGGCAGCCCGTGTCCTAACTCGCACCAAGTCCAGATCACCCATCACCTCTGTGCTCGCTGACTACAGGTTAAGCAACGCCTCGATTTCAAAATGCTCATCCTTGTTTACAAATCCCTCCATGGCATTACCCTATCTCTGTAATCTCCTTCAGCCTCACATCCCCCTGAGATATCTGCGCTCCTCAAATTCTGCCCTCTTGAGCATCCCTGATTATAACTGCTCAAACAAGCCTTTGATCATCTGCATTAATTTCTTATGTGGCTCGCTGTCAAAAAAAAATTGTTTTATAACACTCCTGTGAAGCGTCTTGGGATGTTTTACTAAGTTAAAGGCGCTATATAAATACAAGTTGTTCCGGCACTATTCCCATATCCCTTGATTTCCTTTATATCCAAAAATCTATCGCTCTCTTGAATATACTCAACGACTGAGCATCCACAGCCCTCTGGAGTAGAGAACTCCAAATATTTACAACCCTTTGAGTGAAGAAATTTCTCCTCATCTCAGACCTAAGTGGCCGATCCCCTATTCTGAAACTGTGACCCATAGTTCTAAACTCCCCAGCTAAGAAATAGGAGTAAGAGTAAAATATACAGCCCCTCAGGCCTGCTCCACCATTCAATAAGATCATGGCTGAACTTCGACATCAGCTCCACTTTCCCACCCGATCCCCATATCCTTTGATTCCTTTAGTGCCCAAAAATCTAAAGCTGGTGCATTGTATATTTATCTCTTTCCTATTAAGTAATGTTAATTTGGACCGTGTATCGCTGCTGTGTTCTGAGGAGAGCACTAAGATGAATCATGTGCCTATTAATTTAAAATTGGAACATTTCAAAAATCTGAACTGTGTTTTAATTTGTTTTAAAGTAATTTGCTAAATACAGAATGTGTGAACTTCTTTTCTGCGAAAAGATTTTTAGTGGCAAAATATATTTGCTAGTGTATCTACTTCGGACTCATAGTCACACACGCACACCGCACACACTAACAAAAATGTCAGCCTGTAACAGAAAGGCAAAATATTTCTTGCTCAGATTGTACAGAATTTCACCACGAAGGGTCACCTCTCGATAAAACTTGCTGCAAATGTTGGTAATATTCCTACGATATAAATGAGCTTTCAATGTCCCAGATGTCCATTAATGACTTGGACTTGGGGATACAATTTCAAAATTTGCAGATAACACGAAACTTGGAAGAGTAGTAAGCTGAGGAAGATAGGAATAAACTTCAAGAGGACATAGATAGGCTGCTGGAATGGCAGATAAAATTCAATGCATTTTGGTAGGGAGAAAGACCTTGCATACTAAATGGCACAATTTTAAAGGGGGTGCAAGAACAGAGACCTGGGGGTGCTTGTGCACAAATATTTGACGGTGGCAGGCCAGGTTAAGCTGTTAATAAAGCATATGGGCTCCTGGGCTTTATAAATAGATGCTGAGTACAAAAGCCAGGAAGTTATGCTAAACCTATATAAAACACTCGTTCAGCCCCAACTGGAGTATTGTGTGTAATTCTGGGCACCACACTTTAGGAAGGACGTGAAGGCTTTGAAAAGGGTACAGAAGAGATTTACTAGAATGCTTCCAGGAATGAGGGATTACAGTTCGGTGGATAGACTGGAGAAGCTGGGGTTGTTCTCCTCGGAACAGAGAAGGCTAAGAGGAGATTTAATAGAGGTGTTTAAAATCATGAAGGATTTAGCTGGAGTAAATAAAGGTGATTGGCAAAAGAACCAGAGGCGACATGAGGAAAATCTTTTTTACGCAACGTGTGGTTAGGATTTGGAATGCAGTGCCCGATAGGGTGGTGGAGATAAATTCAGTCGTGGCCTTCAAAAGAGAATTGGTTAAATACTTGCAGAAAAAAATTGCAGGGATATGGGGAAAGAGCGGGGAGTGGGACTAGCTGGATCGCTCTTCGAAAAAGCCAGCGCAGGCTCGATCGGCCGAATAGCCTCTTGCTGTACTGTTCTCTGATTCATTGAACTATCTGAATAATCTTTGTTTTGTTTTTTTATATATTTGTATATATAGGTTGTGCATAGGGATTTAAAGCCAAGTAATATTTTGTACATGGATGAATCTGGTGATCCTGAATCGATCCGAATATGTGACTTTGGGTTTGCTAAACAGCTGCGTGGTGAAAACGGCCTGCTTATGACTCCGTGTTACACAGCCAACTTCGTGGCACCTGAGGTATACTAACATCCCACCTTACCTGCTGCACTTTTTCGCAGTAAAATAAACCGATACTTTATTAATGAACTGTTAAGTGCAGCCAGTCCTCTCGCCTGGAATCTGAGATCGGTTTATAAAACTGCAAATCAGTTGCTTTACTCACTGTTCTGAAGAGTGGAACTGCCACATGACGACAACACATGGAAGTTGAGCAGCTATGAGAATAGAATAAAAGGATGTAACGAGAGATAAAATAATCAAATCGCTCCGGTGCTGACCAGTCTAAAGCTTATCCCTGAACTGCAGTTTACCTGGATTGCTTCTGTAATAGGTGTCAATACCCTGGATGGGAATTTACTTGAAGCAAAATGCAGCTGAGATTAAATCGCACCAGAGACCCAAACTACTGTCTGTGAGCTATGCCCTGTCTGAGCCGTGGCAATTTAGCCCACCTTTACATTGATTTCAGCCTAGGATTAGTGGTAAGACTCACCTCTCAGTTAGAAAGTTCTGGCTTGAAGTCCCACTCCAGCAAATTGAGCACATAATCTAAGCTCGGTGCAGTACTGAGGGTGGTGCTGCAATGTCACAGGTGCCATTTTTCAGATGAAATATTAACCGTGGCCCCATCTATCCCCTCAAGTGGATGTAAAAGATCACATGTTCGAAGAAGACCAGAGCAATTCTCCTGGTATCCTGGCTGATATTCCTCCGTCAACATCATTAAAACACATTGGGCTAAATCTTCCGGGAAAAATAATGTTGCGATCATAATGCATGCTGTTATTAATATGCAAATTAGCCAGAATTTTCAGGGAACGAAGAGATACAGTATGAGTTGTGCATCTCCAGAACATGCTGGTTGATTTACGCCACTCCATTTAGCTTTGCACAAACAACATCTCGCCCTTAGTCTCCCCGTTATTTTTACGAAGTGATTATCTGCACGACCATTTTTGTGTCCTTCTGCGCATGCAGGCGGACGACCTCGCTCCTTTTTGTGGATGTGCACATGATTGGTCACGTATGCGCAGTACGCTGTGGTGCAGACCCACATTGCCGAGCCTGGAGCTGTTACCATTGCCGTTCGAGCTTGAACCTGAGCCTGCGAAAATCAATGACTATACCAAAGGAGCCTCCAGGACTGTTGATTAGAATAGCGCTGTGATTATCTCCACACACATTTTCATGGCCTTCTGGGGCAGAGAGGCAGAGAGAGTGTGTGTGGGGCAGAGAGAGAGAGAAGAGTGTGAGTGAGTGTGTGTGTCTGGGGTAGAGAGAGTGTGTGGGGCAGAGAGAGAGAAAGTGAGTGTGTATGTGTGGGGCAGACAGAGCAGGGCAGAAAGGGAGTGTGTGGGGCGGAGGGGGGAGGGGAGGGGTTGATAAAGAGCACGGAGAGCACAGTGGGGATGGAGGAAGAATGTGATTCAGACATAAAAGGGGTCAGGACTTGAGAGCCAGAACGTGATCCAGATTGAAAGACCAATGACGTTCTTCCAACCCCACCTTCACACTCGCACCATGTTCTCCCTCCTCTCACCCGATACCCGGTTGATTTCTCGGAAAGCTCGGTGCAAGTTACATCATTTGACTGGACAAGATCCGTAAGTCACGACACTGTCACTATTCACTTCATACCCAATAAACCTGTTAACAATCCGTGACCCACACACAATGCCCCGTCTTTGGTGTTGGGGGGTCCGGGGGGGGGGGGGGGATGGTGGGGATGGAGGTCAGAAACTTGTCTGGGGGGGCGGGGCGGGGTCGGGGGGTGGCGCGGGGAGGAGGAGGAGGTCAGGAACTTGCGGGGTGGGGGGAGGTTTGTCACAAATTTGTCTCGGGAGTGGGGGGGGAGGAGAAGGTCAGGAACGTGGGGGAGGAGGTCGGGAACTTGGGCGGGGGGAGAATGTCAGAGACTTGGGAGAGAAGGTGAGGAAGCGATGGCAGCAACGTGGGGTGGGGGGGTGGGTCAAGGTCTTAACCCATGAGGGTGAGCCCTGTGTGTTCCAAGTGAGCTCTGTTCTGTCTGAATTTGGCAGTCCGAATGGCTCAAATTACACTTTGCAAAGATAAGCTGCTGGGTGTGTCTTATCCTCCAAGGGGACCAATCAGCAATCAGGACTAGTCATCAAGGGTGCCCAATCAGTGCTTTCAGTGTTAAAAATTAACGTGTCCTTATTTTTAAGAACTTGCTGGATTTGCACATTAATTACCCATTAAACTCACCACAAAAAGTTATGGCGTGATTAACAGTCTACGTACGTTTTTAACAACATGGTGATAATGCAATGCGGTCCAGAAAAGAAATACAGATCCAACATCCGGAATCCTCAGGACTGAGTCCGTTCCTGTTTTTGGAATTTTCCGGATTTCAGACAAGAAAATCTTTAGTCTGAAATCCGGAATCCTCGACCGACTTCGTGCCTGAGTTTGGGGTTTGCCTCAAAAATGTCCAGTTTTCAGACAATAATTCTGGACGACTCCATCAACAATGCGCAAAATGTCCAGTTTTCGGACAATTCCGGTTTTTGGAGTTCCAGATTCAGACGTTGCACCTGTAATTTTATCTGTTGAGTCTCGATCTTGACTCTCATTGATTAAGGAGATACACTTTTGGTCCTGTTGTTCACTAAGGTCCCAGATGCGTTGTTGTCAATCGCACTTGTAGTAAGGTACGTTGCAAATTATATTCGAGCTGAAGGGTGCAGAAAAAAGTCTAACTAACTGGGCACGTTGTGAGATGCCTTGCTCCAGCTAGATTTGGCCCATTATCTAGGCATTATCAAATTGCTGTTTATGGGACCCTGTTATGTGCAAATTGCCTGTCAAGTTTCCTAAATTGCCTGCCGAGTTTCCTAAATTACAGCAGTGACTACACTCCTAAAGTACTTCATTGGCTGTAAAGCACTTTTATATTTCCTACGGTCGTGAAAGGCGCTATATAAATGCAAGTTCTTTTATTCTTTTCACCGAGTCCTGGCAACTTGATTCTATTTTCTGTTTTATACTTTCTCATTTTTCCTGTTTGAATTTTGAGTTTGGGTGTTTGGAAAGGGCTGTTCTTAGCACTGCTGCTTCGTTACTGGATAAATCCTCAATCATAATACCAGTATTTGTTTGCACCACTACCTTGTTAAATGTGAAAGTTAATGAGAAAGAAAGATCTTGCATTTATAGATCCCTTATCACATTTTCAGGATGTCCCAAAGTGCTGTACAACAAAATGCAGACACTGTTTTGTCGGGAATGACCAGTTTGTTTTGTTGATGTTGATTGAGGGAAGTATGTTAGGCAGAACACCAGGAGAACTCCCCTGCTCTTTGAATATTGTCATAGGATTGTTTTTTACATTTAGCTGAACAGTTGGACAGATCTTAGGCTTAATATCTCATCAAAAACACAGCACCTCTGACAATGCAGCACTCGCTCAATGAAGTGTGGGCCTAGATTAATATTCTCAAAACCATTAGTTTAAACTTTACTGTGGCCCGTCAGGCATGAAAACTCGAAGCAAGGACATTGGGAACACTCCAGTCAGACAGCGTCTGTGGGGAGAAGAAAGGCAATGTTTCGGGTCTAGACCCTTCTTCAGAACTCAAAGATATTGGCCTAGAAATTGCGGTCAAAGGCTTCCTGTGGGCGGATGCCTCTGATCGAAACTCTTTTTACAAAAGTACCTGGTGGTCCCGGAGGAGCGTAGACTTGCGCTCCGAGGCCTCCATTCGCAGTCCAGCGCAGGGGCCCAAGTATTCCAGGAGGGTATGTGCAGCCTGGGATCACGTGGGCCGGACCAACCAATGAAAATGACTTATCCCCATTCACAGTAATGGTGATCTCCGTTTGTACAGCGATCAACATTTCTATGAATGGGAATACCCCCCTAAGCACAAACATTTTAAATAAAAACACTTCACACATTTAAAATTAATTGAAATTGAATTTAATTAAGTGTTTTAGACAATTTATTTTTTTGAAATGTTTTTAATGTTTTAATAGGAATAAAAATAAACATACATTAATGGACAGGGTTTTCAAAATAAAAATTATTGATAACATTTTATTTTTCTATCTTTTAAAACTCTTATGCTGGTACATCTGCTTTTACCAGGCATAAGAGTTTGAAGGACATTCGCTGGGCAAACAGCCCAAATCTCTGCCAGCGAAGGCCCTTTTCCCGGGGATGCATTGGAACTGTCAAAAGAAATGTTGATAGTTCGCAAGTGACGGTTTTCACGCATGTGTGTCACGCACCAAGAACCGGCACTTGCGGGGCCTCTACAGGTGCATGCGCACATTGTACGTGCCCATAGAGACCGCGATTTTTTTTGCTCATTACAGATGAACAGCATTTAAAAGGGAACAGAATTGGGGAACCAGAAACCCAACGATCACATGCAGGGAAAGAAATAGAATGACCTGCAAAGTGCTTTGGTGGAGAACAGGAGATGATCAAAGGGCAGAAGTGATATTTGGCTGAGATGAAAGGAGGTATAATGAGAGAATTAAAAGTTATAAACGACATTGAAAGCTCTCCCACTGCTTTAAAAACAAAACTTTGATGCCATATGATCAGGGCTTTTTTCAAACAATGAAGCACGTAACAAATTGGATGCAAACAGATTGTTTTTTCTTGTAGCAGTAATTTGTCAAACGTGCCTCTCTTTGTTTTTCAGGTTCTCATGCGACAGGGTTACGATGCTGCGTGCGATATCTGGAGCCTTGGAGTGCTGATGTATACTATGCTGGCTGGGTAAGTACAATTAAACTCACCTGGGTTCCATTTGTGTTGCAGCACATGGTCTTTGCATCTGGAATTATTATGTTAAAGTGCAATATTATTCTCCGATCAGTATTTTTCCTCCAACATAGCTTCTAGAAATAACAATTGATTTGCAAATCAAGCTTCTGCATTGAACTCTGTTTCATGAAGCTTGAGAAATTTCTGGTACACCAACACCATTTCAGTCTTAACAAAGTGGATACATTTCAGAATAGTTTTGTATTCAACTAGTCTTCGCATAGAGACACAGAAAAATAGGTGCAGGAGTAGGCCATTCGGCCCTTCGAGCCTGCACTGCCATTCAATAAGATCATGGCTGATAATTCCTTCAGTACCCCTTTCCTGCTTTCTCTCCATACCCCTTGATCCCCTTAACCGTAAGAGCCATATCTAACTCCCACTTGAATATATCCAGTGAACTGGCATCAACAACTCTCTGCGGCAGGGAATTCCACAGGTTAACAACTCTCTGAGTGAAGAAGTTTCTCCTCATCTCAGTCCTAAATGGCCTACCCCTTATCCTAATACTATGTCCCATGGTTCTGGACTTCCCCAACATTCTTCCCGCATCGAACCTGTCCAGTCCCGTCAGAATCTTTTATGTTTCTATGAGATCCCCTCTCATCCTTCTAAACTCCAGTGAATAAAGGCCTAGTTGATCCAGACTCTCCTCATATGACAGCCCAGCCATCCCTGGAATCAGTCTGGTGAACCTTTGCTGCACTCCCTCAACAGCAAGAACGTCCTTCCTTAGATTAGGAGACCAAAACTGAACACAATATTCCAGGTGAGACCTCACCAAGGCCCTGTACAACTGCAGTAAGACCTCCCTGCTTCTATACTCAAATCCCCTAGCTATGAAGGCCAACATACCATTTACCTTCTTTACTGCCTGCTGCACCTGCGTGCCCATTTTCAGTGACTTAATGAACCATGACACCCAGGTCTCGTTGCACCTCCCCTTTTCCTAATCTGCCGCCATCCAGATAATATTCTGCCTTCGTGTTTTTGCCCCCAAAATGGATAACCTCACATTTATCCACATTACACTGCATCTGCCGTGCATTTACCCACTCACCTAACCTGTCCAAGTCACCTTGCAGCCTCTTAGCGTCCTCCTCCTGGATCTCACCGCCACCCAGTTTAGTGTCATCCACAAACTTGGAGATATTACACTCAATTCCTTCATCCAAATCGTTAATGTATATTGTAAAGAGCTGGGGTCCCAGCACTGAGCCCTGCGGCACTCCACTAGTCACTGCCTGCCATTCTGAAAAGGACCCGTTTATCCCTGCTTCCTGTCTGCCAACCAGTTCCCTATCCACGTCAGTATATTACCCCCAATACCATGAGCTTTGGTTTTGCACAACAATCTCTTGTGCGGGACCTTGTCAAAAGCCTTCTGAAAGTCCAAATACACCACATCCACTGGTTCTCCCTTGTCCACTCTGCTAGTTACATCCTCAAAAAATTTTATGAAATGTTACTTAGTTTGGCATCTAAATCCCTTTATTTACTTTGTTTCACATTATTGCCTGTTATCTTCATTGTTTTAATCTAGGATGCTGTTAAGAATCTCGTACTATTCTGCTACAATTATGTGATTAAGCAAATGTGTGAAGTCAAATCTAATTGCAAATGAATGATGATGTTGGACCACTAACCCAGAAGTGGAGGAGAGAATGAAAATTCGAAGTATGAAGAGGAGATTAGTGCTGAAATTAGTATGTTTAAATCTGTTGCTGCAAATATGCAACTTTTCCCTTTGTGCAAATTATTTCTTTGCCACAGATTTTGTTCTGGCATAGAATGTTTGTCGTGGCTGCCGCCAATAAATTCGGCAAATAAATTTTTCCTAACTTGTTTTTTTTCTGAAATCTGTGCATCTCCTTCAGCTGCACAGGAAGTTTCTGAATGGCTTGGCACGTCATCCTTTCTTTTGCAACATGCCATCAAATGCTACCGAGATAGATGGCAATTACGGCAATACTTCCCTAAATTGTGGTCAGTGCCAGGTTCCTCAATGCTGACTGGAATTCCATGTCTCTCTTCTGTCTCCATAACCATTTCACTTCTTAGCTTCATCCCCCTTTTCACTGTAGCCAGACAGTCTACGCAAGGCACTTTCTGTAATTCGAAGTCCGTGCTCCTGTGACTGCCCAGCTCTGAATCTTTATCTTAAACTGCAAAGCTCCCAGGAAACTTTGGTAACACCAAAACTGAAAATGTATGAAAAGAAAAAGAAAGACTTTGATTTATATGGCGTCTTTCATGACCACCAGATGTCTCAAAGCGCTTTACAGCCAATTAAGTACTTTTGGAGTGTAGTCACTGTTGTAATGTGGGAAACACGACAGCCAAATTGCGCACAGCAAGCTCCCACAAGCAGCAATGTGATAATGACCAGATAATCTGTTTTAGTGATGTTGATTGAGGGATAAATATTGGCCAGGACACCGGGGATAACTCCCCTGCTCTTCTTTGAAATCGTGCCATGGGGTCTTTTACACCCACTTGAGAGAGCAGACGGGGCCTCAGTTTAACGTCAGATGAAAGACTGATTATAATAATCGTAAATGACGAGATTGCGGTTTGGATACAAATTCATTTATAAACAGCATTTTGACCAAATTGTAATTTTTAAAAGAAAATTGAGAAGTAAGTTTAGTTTTTATTTTGGACCAGGACTGAATAATTCTAAACTAAATGCCAAGTTAGCTGAAGTTTTCTAATCTGGAAAATGTGGGCAAAATGCAAGCTAAAATACAACTGAAAGCATCTTGGGAATTTGGATATCTAAGGACATTTGAATATGTTACAATCCAGGCCTAGTTTTTCCCCATACAATTCTCTCAAAGTTTTCTCGCTTTCTGTAAAATTGGCTGTATAAGATGAACAGCTATTGTGCAGTGTTACTTTATTTCAAGAGCTGTATTTTTTCCACTGCCTTTGTGTCCTCAGTTGAATTTAATCATTGCCTTCGTAAGTAGAGGAGCCCATTACTTCAATAAATTAGCCCCTCATTATTCCTTTTGAATAGATTGCTCCTGGGTCAATACATGAACATATTATGTTTGGTTCAGCAGGTAATCTATTGTTAAAAACATAAGTGTATAAATAGGTTAGAAATTACTGTTGCAGATATTGATGAATAAATATTTTACAGGCTTGTATAATGCTCCTGTATTATTTTAAGAGGGAGCTTATCCATTTAAAATGGTTTAATGGAGATGTTTATTTTAAATGGGTTAACACCTACATTAAAATAACACAAGCATGCCGTACAAATGCATTGTGTTCATTTGCTAATATCATGAATAATAATTTCTAGCCTAATATTGCATCTGGTTGGTCAGTATTATCTGGTGAATTGATTGAACTTGGTGTGTCGACTGGAAGAAAGGCCACCAGTTTCTGGTTTTACATCTCATTAAACTGGATTATAGACGTTCACGACCGTTTAATACTAATTATGATTTTTTTTATCATCAAACGTAGCTGGAGAGGAAGCTTTATAGCACCAACAGCAGCAGTAATTTCAAACTACTAATTGTAAAATTGAGCATATAGAATCGATTTTACATATCTGCCCAGCGGCCATACACATCTTGGCACTGTCCACTCTTGCATACACACGGCTTACTTAAAATTTACTTTTATAAGTCTTAGCGTAATGCAGCCATAGGGCAGATCGCAGCAAGTTCGGGTGTCTTTTTGAAGGAAATAAAGAGATTCTCAAAGTTGCTTTGCAGCTGGTTTTATATTGTTGAAGTTACAGTATCAGTCAAGTACTTTTCATCCCAACAAAGATAGGACTTATTGGCACTCTTGGTGTTCCAGCTTGTCTGATTTCAAGCAGTATTGGGAAATTGTGTGTAGAAAAGTAAGTGACTTTGCTCCTCTTGATAGTTGGGCTGTATTATGTAAATGAGCCAAACAGATCACACGTTTGGCTCCCACTCCTAAGCCACGGTGGCATTTTGGGTGCTATAATTTATTTAATTGGCCCTAGGTTGGGGAGGGAATAATTGGGTAAGCTTCCTACTGCTGATCAAGTCCATATTGTGGATATCAAGTGAAATGAGGTCAGGATCAGGTTTGGCAATGATGCCACCCATAGGCTAATGGACTAGGCTCGTGTGAAGCATGGCCACTTATACAAGACGTTGGAAGACAACTAGCATCCGTAGGACCATACCCAGCGTGAATCAGTGCTGTCACATAAAAAGGGAAAAACATGGGAAGGCGGGTCTGCATGACTTGATCTTTTTGTTAAATCATTGATTTTTTTTCTTCTTGTTTGCTTTATGCATTAGTTACACTCCTTTTGCCAATGGACCAAATGATACAGCAGAAGAAATTTTATTACGAATAGGAAGTGGCAAATTCTCACTGAGTGGAGGCAACTGGGATACAGTCTCAGATGCAGCTAAGGTAAAATATACTTATACTGCCAGTGCAATTGCAGTAAGATTAAAGATTCTAAAGCATTGTTCGCAAGTACAAAATAATTTAAATACCAAAAGTAAAAGTGAGCAAAATGTAATCTAGTGATGTGGAAGGGTTAGTTGACTAGTGAAAAGAGCATATTCCAAAGACTGCATTCTTCTTGAGTGAGTTTTGCTTAGGTTGTCACTTCTGTGAATTGAGTTGTCATCCAGGAATAAGCAAGGTGAGCAATAATAGTATTGCGAGAGAAATTTTTTTTTTCCTTGCACCCAGTAATGCCGTTACACAGTCTTGAGGCTTTTATCGTTCAAGCCAACAGCACAATTTGCGCCACGCTTCAGCAATTGGAGTGCTTCCTTTTGCTTTGGTTCTGAGTGAAATTGTCTGATTAATGCGGAACTATTGGCAATTTTTTGATAACACAAATCCATTAAGACCCAGGTTGAAACTGAGGAGATTTCTCATGAGGTGGTGAGCGGGGCAGTATGTTCAGGCTAAAGGACTTTTACAATCTGTATCATGTCAGGCAGTGGGTAAAAATCTCCCACCTAATTTTCAATATTGACTTCCCAACTGAGGCCTACCATTTCAGCACTTTTCTCACACCAGAGCTCTGTTTGTATGAGCTCCGTTATGGGCATTACAGATGAAATTTAACAGAAGTGTGAAGTAAAACATCTTTATATGAAGAATGAGAGGCAATATAAATTAAATGGCACAATTTTAAAGGGGTGCAAGAACAGAGAGACTTGGATGGTGTACATACACAAATCTTTGAGTGTGGCAGTACAAGTTGAGAAGACTGTTAAAAAGACATACATTAGCTTTATAAATAGAGACAAAGAGTAGAAAAACTGGGCAGTTATGCTGAACCTTTATAAAACATTGGTTAGGCCTCAGCTTGGAGTATTGTGTTCAATTATAGGCATAATTAGCAAGCATGTCAAGGCCTTGGAGAGGGTGCAGAATAGATTGACTAGAATGGTCCCAGTGATGAGGGCCATCAGGTATGTGGAGAAGCTGAGATGGTTCTCCTTGGAGCAGAAAGGGTTAAGAGGAGATTTGATAGAGGTGTTCAAAATCATGAAGGGTTTTGATAGAGTAAATAAGGAGAAACTGTTTCCAGTAGCAGAAGGGCCGGTAACCAGAGGACACAGATTGAAGGTGATTGGCAAAAGATCCAGGGGTGACCTGAGGATTTTTTTAATGCAGCAAGTTGTTGATTTCTGGATTGCACTGACTGTGGAATGGTGGTGGAAGCAAATTCAGCAGTAACTTTCAAAAGGGAACTGGATAAATACTTCAAGGGAAAACATTTACAGGGTTTGGGGAAGAATAGGGGAGTGGGACTAATTGGATAGCTCTTTCAAAGGACCAGCACAGGCACGATGGGTGAATGGTCTCCTTCTGCACTGTATCATTCTATGATTTTATATGGGGCAGGCTGCTGGTAGTCGGTAGGAATGTTGGTCTGGATATACTGATTACGGAGAAAAGTTCAGTAGTGGGTGAGTACTATAGTTTATATTGAATGTGCACTCTACTCCCTTCTCCCATACTATTCTACTCCTAGTACAGTCAGAATAAGACTCTCTCATACTCAGCTTGGACCTGATTTAAACCAATGTCCCTGTGATAAAAAGTAAGTTTTTAACCCACTACATTATCCACGGCCAGTAATATACAATTATTTTTTTAATAGTATACATCAATACCAAAGTATCCCATTTAATAATTAGCTTGGAAGGGTGATAGATTTTTTCATTATATAATGCTTTCCTCAAATTCTGAAAATCTAGGATTTGTTGTCCAATATGCTTCATGTCGACCCCCATCAAAGATTCACAGCTGAGCAGGTGCTCAAACATCCCTGGATTGCTTGCCGGGATCAACTACCACATTTCCAACTAAATCGTCAGGATGCACCTCATCTGGTAAAAGTAGGTACTGTCACAGGATGAAATGATACTTTGTTGCATTTAAACTGGCCATGATAACGTGCATAACCCATGCACGTTTTGCATGAGAGTTTTAAAAAGCGCTCTTAGATATAAATTTGAAGATCATTCTGAAACTCGAAATTCTCTAGTGCTCATGTTTTTTTTTCTTGGAAAATCTTGCTTCCAATAGAGTTTTTTCAAAAGTTGAATTGAATTACTTAAAGGTAACAGGAATTTGTTAAATGCTTGGGTGTAAAACTAGTTAACAAAGGTTAATGACATTGTTTTTCTGTTAGTATTTTTCAAAAGTTGCATTTTGTTGTGATACATTTTTCAAAAGTATCAATACAGTGCAAAATCTTTCAGTCCAGTGATGATGAGTTTAAGTGAAATAATTGCAAAACTGGTTGGGATCCACATCAAGTGTTCACTGTTAACCTCCTTATTCATGTGTTGATTTCACTACGGATCACAGCAGGTAAAAGTGGGCGGAAGTAGCCACTTGGGCAGGCGAGGTACTGGAGTGCAGCTGGCTCTAGTGGTGCTGCACACCAGAACAGTCAGCATCTTCAGGAGTTATGGGGAGAAAGAAACAATCAAGATTCCTCCCTGAAATAAGTTTGCAGCATTCATCAGTGTGATATATCGCAGTAATATGTTTTTACTATAATTATGGAAATAAACATAATTGCCAATTTCAGTCAAGAGTACAGTATAATTCTGGTAAGCATCTAAACTCTCAGATCTACGGACTGTTGCTTCAGTGAAGAAATGTTCTCAGTACCTTGTTTATCCTCATATAAATGTCTATTTTCAAGATCGTGCAGGAAATAAAATGCAGTGCTCCTTAAAAACAATGATAATTTAACTTAAAATAAAGGTGATATTCCACATTGTTGTGATTCCTAATGAAGATCTGTCTTCATCTTTAGGGGGCCATGGCTGCTACATATTCTGCCCTCAACCACAAGACCCTTCGTCCAGTGTTGGAGCCAGTTGCAGCTTCAAGTTTAGCCCAACGCAGAGTTATGAAAAAGCTTACCTCAACAGACTTGTGAAATATGTATGAACCAATAATATATGACTTGTTCAATTGACTTGAATGGCAGCAAGCTCCTAGAGGTTGCACAAACTCAAGAGTTTTTGCTTTTCCATTTTATTTTTTACTTTGAGTATTGGGAGATTGGATGTCAAGCTACCAAATCGGGACGTGAAGGATTAGGTTGACGGAAAGATGGAATGATCAGATTATATCAATTACAAAAGAGTTACGGAGGATAATTCATCACACTGAATTCAGACAGGTTTACATCATGAAAGTTGAATCATATCATTGCATATCATATCATTATACCAAAGGGCATAATAATTCTAATCAAGATGGCAACGGGATCAGCAAAGTAAGGAAGTGGGTCGGTCGCTGGTGGCCTATATTCGGAGCTATTTTGCTTTTAGGTGATCTTGTTCTGAGACATTGTTTAATTAAACTTTGTATTTTATTTATTTACTTTCATTTTCAAGAAATACAATACTTTTAGATAAAGTTTTATTTTGAGGTCAATTTATATATTGACATTAAAATGTCACAATGCACATCACTATTCTGGATTGTATTAAGTTGTCCGACAGCCTTAAAATTACTCCTTAACAAATGTCCTTTATTTGGTTTTCCACTTTTTCTGAAATTGCTAGACAGTACTTGAATTTCTGCATTTTTGTAAATATGTAAAGACTATCCAAGAGGTACATTTGACAATATTTCACCTTTGCTGTTGCGATTTACTGTGAAATTTAGAAAATGTTGACAAATTTAGGGCACATTAACCACACCAAGATAGAGGATCCTGCAGTCCCTTAAAGTAATTTCTAAATAGACAAATGAAAACATTAGCATTGTACAGTGTTGATGTACTTCATCTTCATATGCACCACCATAACATTTTAACTTCAGTTTTGTGTGGTTTATGAAGTTGAAGGTAGCTAATGATGTCATTTGGCATGGTGAGATGAAAGCTGCAATATTTCTTCTCCCATATTCTAGTCACGGTCATATTTTCATAATCAACCAGGAGCGATCTCTTGTGTACTTGGACTGAATTAAAATCTCGGCCCTAAGCAAATGGAAAACTACAATAAAGATGAGACATTTTAACATTGTTTTCACTTTTATATTATATATTCTCTTCCAATTATGAGGGTCCTACACATCTTCAGTGCCGATCACAATCCTTGCTGTCCATATGTAAAAGAAAGTCCTTGACGTATGCTACATGATTAATACAAATTCATTTAAGTGTCTCCTTGTAATCCAATTATGCTTACAAAATTGTCCTCAAGCCAGGTGTGATGTGAACTAAATGTTTCTGAGCGACACCATTGCAATTATTTATAATGTGCCCATTTCCTTTTCTTAAATTCATATATGTTATGTTGGTGAATTATGCAGAGGTATTCATGCAGAATTTTGAAGTAAACACAATGGCCTGGATTTTGCTGTACTGGTAATGGCAACACTGTCAGCGGTCGCCGTTATTACTGTGTAAAACTGACAGCAACCTTTGGCGTCTGCACATGTGCAGTTAAATGAAGAAATCTGGACGTTGCTGTCGGTGATGCCCTGCTCCACCACAGGGTGCACTCTTGCAGTCTTCGAAGATGGAATCTGCACAGAAATCACTGTTAATGTGTGAAATTAGGCTAATTACCCACTATTATCGCACTAAAGACCGATGAAAAACTTAAGCCTTGTTCAATCAGGAGTAACTGAGTTTATAACAGCGTATTAAGTCATAATTACTGCTGAACAACTTCTCTGGCCCTGAAAAAATAATTTTACAAATGTAGAGTGTCATTCCCTCAAGAAAATTAATGTTGCAGATTAAAAAAAAATAAAATATTTTTTAATACAGTTTTTGTTTTGCTCTTTTATGTCTTTCCCTTAATCCTATGTGTATGACCCAATCTTCATTTCACTTCCTGTACCATGATTTAAATACCATTTATATTTCCTATTTTTTTTTATTTTTTATTTATTCGTAGCCAATCTTTCCAATTCTTTGTCAAATCACAAACGCCAGAGGTCACCTTGCACACATCAAGGATCACTCTGCGCCAATGCTCTTAGCCAAAGGGCCGAGAGCCACTGCACCGTTCCTGGAAGTACTGCAATACCAGGTTCGTGCCATGGAGGTGGATGGGTCAGGCCCCCCCACACACCTCCGTGGTGGATGGGTCAATCCACCCCACCCACCTCCTATTTCTTTCTTCCTGCTTTGCCAGCTGTGCGGATTCTTCAATTTAATTGGTTGAACAGCTTCCCTGCTTTTCACCCTGCTCACAGATCCCCTGTAGAGGGCGGCAAATTCAACCCAACGCCGGAAGAGTAGAAATCTTCGCTGACAGGCCCGCTAAAATTCTGTGTGCAACTGTACACGAGGTGAACGGCAAAAGCCGTTCCTTTGCTGCTCGCAGAAAAATCCGGGCCATTGCTGATAATTGCAGACAGTACATTGCATGCCTTTTTTGGTAATTGTACCTTCGATTTATTAGAATGGTCACTGCTAAAATAGAGTCTCCAAAGAGTTTGATTCTGGCCAGCACTTTTGCCTTTCTCCAGGGTTTTGATGTGCCGGTGTTTGAAACGGGAGTGCTGTGAGTAGGAATCCCAACTTGTCTGAGTGGTTTATCCCAAGATTGACAAAAGAGGATGCAAAGGACTTGTCTTTCTGGTGGCATTCATAAGACCACCATAGCTCAGATCTCTGAAGGCAGAGAAATAGCAGTGCGAGGACCTGTGCAATTGGAATTTAACTGTCTTGAAGGGACATCCATTAATCCTTCAGCGATAATGTATAACTCCTGGTTGTGCATAAAGGATGAGTTAAAGACCATGTTGAAGATAGTCATCTTTTCATGGTGGCTAAATCTCTCCTTCAAAATCAGCTCTTCATTAACAAAAATCAACTTCCTCTAGAAATTCTGCTGTTTGTCTACTATCCGCCATCATTCATCAAATTAATTCTGTTCAAGTATACCAATTAGGTTCCATTCTGGTTTAGCACACACTGATGGGTAGTCTTGTTACAATTGTGGATCAGTCTATCTGCAATGCTACAGTTGGCCTAGTCGGTGGAGAATTTGAAGTCCAGTTGATGATCATCTGCAATGAAACTGTACAAAACTGAAGACAGAAGTTCCTGGAGTTTTTGTCGCAACACCATCCTCCAACATTAACCATAATTGAATTTTGAAGAAGGGTGCACACTTAAAATTGCACTTGTTTTTTTTTCCCTTTATAGATGCTGACCGACTTGCTCTATTTCCAGCATTTAATGTTTTTATTTCAGATGTTCAATTTTAGGGTTTTTTTTTGATCACGTCTTGGGGTTTCACAGTCAAATTGCAGCCACCAAATACCATTTCAAAGAAAGTGAATAGGGCAAATGCTGCTCATGAATATTGGTTAAAACACCAGCTGTGGCATTGTACAAAACAATTGCCCTCTGCTTGACCCTGGTTTTAGTTTCAATGAATATCAGCACAATTGTCCAAAGGAAGAAATAGCTCACATCCCCAATCCACCTAATGACCCCTTCTATTTTAAAAGAAAGGGCAAGGTGTGGACTAGAGTTTGAGAATATGAAGGATTTCTTTGTCTACAATATCTTTGACAATAAAGAGGCTTTCTGAGCATAGCTCACCTTATTGAAGTAGCTGTCACAGCATCTTCTCTGGCTACATCAATCCGAAAGGGTCTCAATATTATTTTTGATTGCACTGATCCACTGTACAGCAGTTTTTCTCAAAGCCGATATCCCGGTCCAATCGTTAGCTCACCTGAGGTCAGTGAATAATATCCCATCTAAAGGAGCAGCATTTCCTCCTTCTGGGGCTTGCTGGAGTAGAGGAAATGGGACACGAGAAGTCATATTTCTGACAACGGCCACATCTTTAAAATACATTTATTCTCAGTATATGGACATCACTAGCATTTATTACCCATTATTAGTTAGCCTTAAGAAGGTGAGCTTTTTTGAACCGCTACAGTCTCTGGTGAAGGTATTCCCACAATGTTGTAAGGGAGTTCCAGGATTTTGACCCAGTGTCGATGAAGGAGCAGCAATATATGTCCAAGTTGGGCTGGTGTGGGAAACTTGGAGGTCATGGTGTTGCCATGCACCCGCTGCCCTTCTAGGTGTTGGAAGTCGAAGGTTTGGGAGGTGCTGTCGAAGAAGCCTTGGCGAGTTGCTGTAGTGCATCTTGTAGATGGGACACATTGCAGCCACGGTACATCAGTGATGGAGGGAGTGAATGTTTGAAGTGGTGAATGGGCTGCCAAACAAGCGAGCTGCTTTGTCCTGGATGGTGTCGAGCTTCATGAATCTTGCTCCAGCTACATCCATACAGGCAAGTGGCGACTATTCCATCACATTTGGTGACTACAGTTCGTGCTTTACTGGGCTGCAGATTGCCGATCTTTATGGGAACTCGTAAAAGTTCTGTCGTAGACCTATGTGCAAACTAAACATTTCCAGCATTTCAGTGTGGACAACCACAGATGTCATATGGTAGAATTAAACAACACTTTGCAAAACTGATAATCTATTGCTGTAGTGGAGCTTCTGTGTATCCCAGCCTTAAGCGCGGCAGATTTTTTTTTTGTCTTGCTCAAGCAATGCAGGAAAATATAGAAAACGTTAGAGGGCCTCAAACAACTGTTGCCAGAGTAACAAGCCATTTGCCTAAGAAGCACTGCAGGTGTGTGTGGTATCTTGTCATGTGCAATGGGTGAAGCTTATGCAGAAAAAATTGTTTTGTGTATCCCCGCTATTCATTCCACAATCAAAGAAACTATTAGATGTGTGTGAGATAGGTATAGCAGCTTAGCGGTTCTGGTACTGGAAGTGGATGAGCAACCTATAGGTTCAGTGTTCAAATCCCAGCAGGGTGCATTGTAAAATTGAATTCAAATTAACGTGAGATGATACCAGAAAATGACCATGATCATGGTCTAGACCTTAAGCTCTGGAATTCCTTCCCTAAACCCCTCAGCCTCTCCACTATATCTTACATGGAAGGGAACCAGTCTGGAACTACTCAATCTGGCTAGCAACTGGCACACAGACCCACTTTATGTCGTTGATTCTTAATGTCCTCAGGGCAATGAATATTGTTTTTCCCACTATCCCAACAGCAAATGAATAACAGTATCTAGACAACTAAGCTGTTGCAAAAGAATAATAGAGTTTCCAAATTCAAATTGTTGGTCAAATTGGAAGCAGTTGGGACCTCAGCGCTGGTCCCTGGGGAAAGTACTCTTTCTCCCTCCTGCAACATCATTCCTCTAATAAATAAAGCTCAGATGCTTCCTTTCTAGGTCAATTCTAATTCCATTTGTAGGAATTATCTTGCATTCCCACTGCTTTAAGTATATGAAGCAGCCTTTCATATGGAACTTTGTCGAGGGTTTTCTGGATGTCCATGCATTAATGCCTTGAAGGTGGTTGAAATGCAATTCCAGTAAATATGTAACTTACCACAGAAGCATACTATGCAATGAAAGTACAGAACTTTGATGTTTGCCTTTTTTGCTCAGCTGGATGCTGATCACTTGCAGAAACCCATCACCACATTTTGGAGTCTTCATATTAAGCCACTGAAAAATCCAAGCAGGTGGAGTTTCTGTGTGCTCAATATAGAGCTTCAGCACCTCTGCAATTCAATCATGGCAGAAACAGAGTGCTGGATATATCAACATGTTTGCTCAGACCTGGGCTCAAAGATTTCTCATCAGCTATATGACATATATGCCTGCATAAGTTGTACCACCCATCCAAGTCCAATGTCGCAAAGCAGGCTTACTGGTCACCACCGCTGAAACAAGATTTTTGTGAGGACTTTGGCAAAGAGGCGTGCCTTCCGTGAGGCTGTCTCCTCCTTCGGCATACTCAGTGATAGGTCAGTTTAGGCTGGAGCCTTCCCTCCCCCATCTGGTTCCTCTTTTTGGCAACAAATCCAGCTCACAGTTGGGTCCTGGACTTTGTACATGGGCTGGGTGTAGCCCTTAAGTAGCATGCCAAGGAGTAATGAACAATGGAGAACTGTTTGGATACATGCCTTACTTATATGCCACAGCCCAAACCTGCATTGGCACTTTGTTGTCCCTGAAGAAGGATGATAGAAACATAGAAAATAGGTGCAGGAGTTGGCCATTCGGCTCTTCAAGCCTGCGCCACCATTCAATATGATCTTGGCTGATCATGCAACCTCAGTACCCTATTCCAGCTTTCTCTCCATACCCCTTGATCCCTTTAGCCATAAGGGCCACATCTAACTCCCTTTTGAATATATTTAACGAACTGACCTCTGTGATAGAGAATTCCACAGGTTCACAATTCTCTGAGTGAAGAAGTTTCTCCATATCTCGGCCCTAAATGGCTTACCTCTTATCCTTAGACTGTGACCCCTGGTTCTGGACTTCCCCAACAGCGGGAACATTCTTCCTGTATCTAACCTGTCCAATCCCGTCAGAATTTTATCTGTTTCTATGAAATCCCCTCTCATTCTTCTAAATTCCAGTGAAAATAAGTAGATCCAGTCTTTCTTCATATGTTAGTCCTGCCATCCCGGGAATCAGTCTGGTGAACCTTTGCTGCATTCCCTCAATAGCAAGAATGTCCTTCCTCAGATTAGGAGACCAAAACTGTATACAATATTCAAGGTGTGGCCTCACCAAGACCCTGTACAACTGCAGTAAGACCTCCCTGTTCCTATACTCAAATCCTCTGGCTATGAAGGCCAACATGCCATTTGCCGCCTTCACTGCCTGCATGCCAACTTTCAATGACTGATGTACCATGACACCCAGATCTCTTTGCACCTCCCCATTTCCTAATCTGTCACCATTCAAATAATATTCTGCCTTCCTGTTTTTGCCACCAAAGTGGATAACCTCATTTATTTACATTATACTGCATCTGCCATGCAATTGCCCACTCACCTAACCTGTCCCAAGTCACCCTGCAGCCTCTTAGCATCCTCCTCACAGCTCACCCTGCCACCCAGCTTAGTATCATCTGCAAACTTGGAGATATTACACTCAATTCCTTTGTCTAGATTATTAATGTATATTGTAAATAGCTGGGGTCCCAGCACTGAACCTTGCAGTACCCCACTAGTCACTGCCTGCCATTCTGAAAAGGACCCATTTATTCCTACTTGTTGCTTCCTGTCTGCCAACCAGTTCTCTATCCACATCAATACATAGAAACATAGAAAATAGGTGCAGGAGTAGGCCATTCGGCCCTTCAAGCCTGCACCACCATTCAATATGATCATGGCTGATCATTCACCTCAGTTACCCCTTTCCCGCTTTCTCTCCATACCCCTTGATCCCTTTAGCCATAAGGGCCATATCTAACTCCCTCTTGAATATATCCAATGAACTGGCATCAACAACTCTCTGCAGCAGGGAATTCCATAGGTTAACAACTCTGAGTGAAGAAGTTTCTCCTCATCTCAGTCCTAAATGGCCTACCCCTTATCCTAAGACTGTGTCCCCTGGTTCTGGACTTCCCCAACATCGGGAACATTCTTTCCACATCTAACCTGTCCCATCCCGTCAGAATCTTATACGTTTCTATGAGATCCACCTCTCATCCTTCTAAACTCCAGTGTATAAAGGCCCAGTTGATCCAGTCTCTCCTCATACGTCAGTCCCGCCATCCCTGGAATCAGTCTGGTGAACTTTCGCTGCACTCCCTCAATAGCAAGAGCATCCTTCCTCAGATTAGAAGACCAAAACTGAACACAATATTCCAGGTGAGGCCTCACCAAGGCCCTGTACAATTGCAGTAAGACCTCCCTGCTCCAATACTCAAATCCCCTAGCTATGAAGGCCAACATGCAATTTGCCGCCTTCACCGTCTGCTGTACCTACATGCCAACTTTCAATGACTGATGAACCATGACACCCAGGTCTTGTTGCACCTCCCCTTTTCCTAATCTACCACCATTCAGATAATATTCTGCCTTTGTGTTTTTGCCACAAGTGGATAACCTCACATTTATCCACAATATACTGCATCTGCCATGCATTTGCCCACTCACCTAACCTGTCCAAATCACCCTGCAGCCTCTTAGCATCCTCCTCACAGCTCACACTGCCACCCAGTTTAGTGTCATCTGCAAACTTGGAGATATTACACTCAATTCCTTCATCCAAATCGTTAATGTATATTGTACAGAGCTGGGGTCCCAGCACTCAGCCCTGCGGCACTCCACTAGTCACTGCCTCCCATTCCGAAAAGGACCCATTTATCCCGACTCTCTGCTTCCTGTCTGCCAACCAGTTCTCTATCCACGCCAGTACATTATCCCCAATACCATGTGCTTTAATTTCACACACCAATCTCTTATGTGGGACCTTGTCAAAGGCCTTTTGAAAGTCCAAATACACCACATCCACTGGTTCTTCCCTGTCCACAAAATGTTCTATGACCTTGCCCAATGCTGTCCAGGTTGCAGTTGGCATCCACCAGGACTCCGAGCTGCTCAGATGAATCAACAATTGGAATAGATGCTCCTTGTATTTTCCAGTTAATACGTTTACGATCCCATCTTGAGTTGTTACCTCACTGGCTAGCTTATTCTTCAAGGCAGTGAGTGGAATGCACTGGATTCCCAGCTGAGTTCACCAACAATATCTGAAAAGGAAGAGTGCATTTCTTTCATAAATGCTTAGGAGAGACTCCAATACATCATGGATGAAGGCAGTGAATGAAGAGTTGACAGTGGGCAATCTGTTCCTCTCCTCTTTCACCAGACATGGTCATGGAGAATTCTGTCATACATAGATCTTGGAGCTGGAGTGCGTAGTACAGATAAAATCCAAGCCTTGGCCTTGTACTCCCAAAGCAACCGCTTCTTGGGAACACAGGACTAGTAGTAGACCATTCAGTCCCTTGAGCCTGTCCCGCCATTCAGACGAGATCATGGCTGATCTGTATATTAATTCCATCTACCTGCCTTGTTTCTGTAACCTTTAATACCTGTGCCTAACAAAAATCTAGCAATCTCAGTTATGACATTTTCAATTGTCCTAATCTGAATGGCATTTTTGGGGATTTCCAGATTTCCACTACCCTTTGAGTGAAGAAGTGCTTCCTGAAGACCCCTGAATGGCATAGCTGTAGTTTTAAGGTTATATTCCCTTTCCTCTCACTCCCCACTACCCCGCCACCCACGCCCCTGCCCCCGTCCCCCTCTCTCTCTCTCTCTCTCTCTCTCTCACACTCTCTCTGTCCCACTCCAGTCTCTCTCACACCCCAGTCTCTCTTTCCCTCCCAGCCAGTCTCTCTTTCCCCCCCAGCCAGTCTCTCTTTCCCCCCCGGCCAGTCTCTCTCGCCCCCCCCCAGTCTCTCTTTCCCCCCCCAGTCTCTCTTTCCCCCCCAGTCTCTCTTCCCCCCCAGTCTCTCTTCCCCCCCCCAGTCTCCCTTCCACCCCCCCAGGTTCTCTCTTCCCCCCCCCAGTCTCTCTTTCCCCCCCCAGTCTCTCTTTCCCCCCCCAGTCTCTCTTCCCCCCCCCAGTCTCTCTTCCCCCCCCCAGTCTCTCTTTCCCCCCCCAGTCTCTCTTTCCCCCCCCAGTCTCTATTTCCCCCCCAGTCTCTCTCTTCCCCCCCCAGTCTCTCTCTTCCCCCCCAGTCTCTCTTTCCCCCCCCAGTCTCTCTTTCCCCCCCCAGTCTCTCTTTCCCCCCCCAGTCTCTCTTTCCCCCCCCAGTCTCTCTTTCCCCCCCCAGTCTCTCTTTCCCCCCCCAGTCTCTCTTTCCCCCCCCAGTCTCTCTTTCCCCCCCCCAGTCTCTCTTTCCCCCCCCAGTCTCTCTTTCCCCCCCCAGTCTCTCTTTCCCCCCCCAGTCTCTCTTTCCCCCCCCAGTCTCTCTTTCCCCCCCCCAGTCTCTCTTTCCCCCCCCAGTCTCTCTTTCCCCCCCCAGTCTCTCTTTCCCCCCCCCAGTCTCTCTTTCCCCCCCCAGTCTCTCTTTCCCCCCCCAGTCTCTCTTTCCCCCCCCAGTCTCTCTTTCCCCCCCCAGTCTCTCTTTCCCCCCCCAGTCTCTCTTCCCCCCCCCAGTCTCTCTTTTCCCCCCAGTCTCTCTTTTCCCCCCAGTCTCTCTTCCCTCCCCCCCAGTCTCCCTTCCCTCCCCCCCAGTCTCTCTTCCCTCCCCCCCAGTCTCTCTTCCCTCCCCCCCAGTCTCTCTTCCCTCCCCCCCCAGTCTCTCTTCCCTCCCCCCCAGTCTCTCTTCCCTCCCCCCCAGTCTCTCTTCCCTCCCCCCCCAGTCTCTCTTCCCTCCCCCCCAGTCTCTCTTCCCTCCCCCCCCAGTCTCTCTTCCCTCCCCCCCCAGTCTCTCTTCCCTCCCCCCCCCAGTCTCTCTTCCCTCCCCCCCCAGTCTCTCTTCCCTCCCCCCCCAGTCTCTCTTCCCTCCCTCCCCCCCCAGTCTCTCTTCGCTCCCCCCCCAGTCTCTCTTCCCTCCCCCCCACCGTCTCTCTTCCCTCCCCCTCCAGTCTCTCTTCCCTCCCCCCCCCAGTCTCTCTTCCCTTCCCCCCCCAGTCTCTCTTCCCTTCCCCCCCCCAGTCTCTCTTCCCTTTCCCCCCAGTCTCTTCCCTCCCCCCCCCAGTCTCTCTTCCCTCCCTCCCCCCACAGTCTCTCTTCCCTCCCCCCCCAGTCTCTCTCCCCGCCCCCCAGTTTCTCGGGCCCACAACTGGTCAGCAGTATAGCCTTGCGCTTCTCCGCCAATGTGTCCGTCTCCCCTGCCATGTCGTTTGGGAAGGCTCCAACAATATTTTGTTCAATCATCACCCTCTGCAAAGTCTTTTAGTGTGCCAAAGGTAGCCATGATCGCGTGAAAGTCCTTATTCTCGTCGCCAGTTGTTATGTCTCGAGTGTACTTATGAATGACTCCACAAGGCAATGTGCTGTACTTGAATTGGAGTGACCTTGATCCTTTATTCCAAACTCCAGAGTGCCCTGCAAGCATGGTGTGCAGCCTATTATACAGGGCCTTGCCACCAGAGCAGGAATCCCCCGGTCTCCACCAGTTGCACGCTCTAGTGGTGCCAGGATGTATGCACACAGTGTGAACCTTATTGATAGTACATCAGGTAAACAAGTCTCCATCTTATACAATCTCACAGTGACTACACATAGAGTACATCCATAGCATATACAACATCACTCTCTTCCAAGTCCTTTGTGCCACTATGTGCTCTGGCTTAGCTCTCCCCAGACTTAAGTGGCAATAGCCCTTGCACCTTGGCTGTGCTTTGGCTTGGCTCTCTCCCTGTTAACCCCCAAGTTCTTTTGCCACAACGTTGGGTAATGGTTTTCAGATTGGATGGTTCGATGATGCAGTGGAGCTTCCAGTGCGTTCTGGGTGTGATGCATGTGTGTGTCCATGGCTACATACATCCATTCACCCCCGCCCCCACCCCCCATGGCGAGATCATGCAGCTAGCCCGTTACGTTAACATACAGGATCAGACACAGTGCAAGTACAAAGGAATAAAAACATTTTTTTTCCAGTTTGTATCATGACACCTTGGTTCTGTGACTTACATTCATTAAATTTTACGGTTGTGTGCCAGAATTGGGTAGATTACATTCATGGTTCAGTCATGGTCAGTACTGAGGTAGCAGTAAAATATGCGAGGACGCAGGTTCCAGAGCAACCGGACAGGGTCCTAGTCGTCTGATGGCGGCGTTGCACTCCCTGCAAGCAGGGTGGGCTTGGTTCGTTCACCGAGCCAGGACTTGGGCCTTTGCCATTGCCTAGTGGTGGGCAGAGCCACAGATCTGTGTGGCCTCCCTGTCCTCCTTTGAGGGCTGCAGAGTCTTCTGCCTGCTCTCTCACGGTGTTGGGAACCTGGCTGTTCCAGGTCCCGTTTGGGGAACTCATTGGTTCTGACCTTTCGCTCCTGGACATGGCTGAGGTAGCGACTGGGTCCAGGGGCTGCGCTGTCTCCACCCGGGTAGTGGGCAACGGCGGCCGACTGCGTGTATTGGCGCCGTTTTTGTTTCCACGTCCGTGGCGAATGGTGCCATCGGGTGCCTGCAGTGTGGGATAGACCTGAGGCAGGGTATCAGGCTCAGTGTCCTTACCCTCCCGAATTCACTCGCTTGCTGCTCTTGGGGACACTCTATTCCCGACATCACCCAATAACATTTGGTTCTTTACATTAGGACTGGTACCGACATCTCGCAACAACATTTTGTTCTTTATGTTAGTACTGGTGCCGACATCTCGTAACAACATTCTGTTCTTTACAGTGCCGACATCCCCCAACAACATTCTGTTCACAATCTTAATCGTTTCGTTACATTGATTGCCATGCATACAATGTCTCTTTAAGTTCAGTTGGTTGCAGATCTCCTTTAAGAGAACCTGCTGACTTTACCCCAATCAGATCCTTTGTTGGACCCCATGTGTTCGCCCCTCAGCGTTGCACCTCATGATATTGCCACGGTCATCTTTTTTTTCAGCCACGCTGCTCCTCACTGCAGCAAGAATTCCATCTTGCCTCGGTCCTCGAGGTCGACTGCCTTGATCCTTCTCTCCCGCGCTTCTGCCACAAACGCTGGAAGGGCACTTGTGATATCGATCTTCCTCCCCAGGAGTCCTGCCACTGAAGCTGGGAAGGTATTTTTAGATTGTTGCATTCGTGATGGACGGTCTGTGCCTTGGGTACTGCGCTGGTCTGTTCTCTAGTGCCTGGCCCAAACGAAGGTGAGGTTTTGCTCTGCCTCGGAGCACGGGATACACCGATTGCTGGAGTGAAGAGGCCTTCCCATTTCCACTGGATCATCCCCATCCATCTTCATCCGAGTAGCATTGGACCGTCACCTGCAACAATCCACAGAGGTTACCTGTGCGCCACACCATTATGGATTACACTTACATCCGCACTACCAAGGACTGGGATCGGCTCCTTGGTGCAGGTGTGCAACTTTTCCTGTACTGGAACCAGCTCGGGTCGTTTTTCATTCCACAACCTCTTGAAGGCATCCTAGCTCATCACTGACTGGCTCACTCCCGTGCCCACTTCCATGAAGACTGGAATGCCGTTTATCTTGACTTCCATCTTCACTGGAGGACAATCGGTGGTGCAGGTATACACTCCATACACTTCTTCTTGGGGCTGAGATGCCTCTCTGGCCAAATCATCATACTCCCCACTGGATTCAAAGTCATCTACCAACTCCTCTGCTAGACGGTGAGTCATATTTCTTTTACACATACGCTGGAGGTGGCCCTTTGTGTTACAGGCTTTCCATATGTACTCTGCAAACCGACACTGGTGAGCGCTATTGTTTCCTCCACAACACCAGCATGGTGCTACTTGATTAGCACCCCTCGGCGGACTCTGAGTTTCTGAGTTCTGGAACCCTGAGGTCTGTGCTCTCTGCTCTGGGCAGAACCACGTTCTACAGTCTTGCTTGTGAAAGGGACCACTCTGTGCACAGTATTTGCCGGGTTTGAGTCCACAGATTTGAATGATTTGCTTGATGCTGCAGGTCGAGGTCATGAATGCCTGACTGATGCCGATGGCTTTCTGCAGGTTGACTGTGGTGTCAGCAGATAGTAGCTTGTGGAGGAAGCCCTCGTAGCCAATTCCTATAATGATGTCGTCTTGCAATGTTTCGTTAAGGTGCGTGCCAAAATCAGCGTATTTTGCAATCTCCTCGCCCTCAGGTCTGCGGTGTGTATAGAATCTGTGCCTGCCCGTGAGGATGCTCTCCTTTACTTTAAGTTGGTCGCGAATTAGTGCAGTCAGCTCATCGTATGTCTTATCCTTGACCTTCGTGGGTGCCAGCAAGTCCCTGACGTGGCGGGAGACCTCGGGCCCACAACTGGTCAGCAGTATAGCCTTGCGCTTCTCCGCCAATGTGTCCGTCTCCCCTGCCAGGTCGTTTGAATGAAATATTGCTGGAGCCTTCCCAATCATCACCCTCTGCAAAGTCTTTTAGTGTGCCAAAGGCAGCCATGATCGCGTGAAAGTCCTTATTCTCGTCGCCAGTTGTTATGTCTCTCGTGTATTTATGAATGACTCCACAAGGCAATGTGTTGTACTTGAACTGTAGTGACCTTGGTCCTTTATTCCAAACTCCAGAGTACCCTGCAAGCATGGTGTGCAGCCTTTTATACAGGGCCCTGCCACAGGGCAGGAAATCCCCGGTCTCCACCAGTTGCACCCTCTAGTGGTGCCAGCATGTATGTACACGGTGTGAACCTTATTGACAGTACATCAGGTAAATAAGTCTCCATCTTATACAATCTCACAGTGATTACACACAGAGTACATCCATAGTCAGCATATACAACAGTTAGGACTAGCATGGATCTCCCTTCTTGAATAGTGCCAGTGCCACGTGCTAGTCAGAGTAGGAATCGCAGGATAGCACAGATGAATACGTGGCTTGAGCAGTGGTGCAGCAGGGAGGGATTCAAATTCATGGGGCATTGGAACAGGTTCTGGGGGAGGTGGGACCAGTACAAACCGGACGGTCTGCACTTGGGCAGGAACGGAACCAATGTCCTAGGGGGAGTGTTTGCCAGTGCTGTTGGTGAGGAGTTAAACTAATATGGCAGGGGGATGGGAACCAATACAGGGAGACAGAGGGAAACAAAAAGGAGACAAAAACAAAAGACAGAAAAGAGATGAGTAAAAGTGGAGGGCAGAGAAGCCAAAGGCAAGAAACAAAAAGGGCCACTGAATATAAAAGGGCTGCAGGAGGGGTAAAAACTAAAAATCATGGTTTAAAAACTAGGATGAAAACACTCTACCTAAATGCACGCTGCATTAGAAATAAAGTAAATGAGTTGACGGCACAAATCATTACAAATAGGTATGATTTGGTGGCCATTACAGAAACATGGTTGCAAGGTGGCCAAGACTGGGAATTAAACATACAGGGGTATCTGACGATTCAGAAAGATAGGCAAGAAGGGAAAGGAGGTGGGGTAGCTCTGTTAATAAAGGATGATATCAGGGCAGTTGTGAGGGATGATATTGGCTCCAATGAACAAAATGTTGAATCATTGTGGGTGGAGATTAGAGATAGTAAGGGGAAAAAGTCACTGGTGGGCGTAGTTTATAGGCCCCCAAATAATAACTTCATGGTGGGGCGGGCAATAATCAAGGGAACAATGGAGGCATGTGAAAAAGAAACGGCAGTAGTTATGGGGGATTTTAACCTACATATCGATTGGTCAAATCAAATCGCAGGGGGTAGCCTGGAGGAGGAATTCATAGAATGCGTATGGGATTGTTTCTTAGAACAGTATGTAACAGAGCCTACAAGGGAGCAAGCCATTTTGGATCTGGTCCTGTGTAACGAGACAGGAAAAATAAACGATCTCCTCATAAAAGATCCTCTCAGAATGAGTGATCACAATATGGTTGAATTTGTAATACAGATTGAGGATGAGGAAGTTGTGTCAGAAACGAGCGTACTATGCTTAAACAAAGGGGACTACAGTGGGATAAGGGCAGAGTTGGCTAAAGTAGACTAGAAAGGAGGACTAAACGGTGGCACAATTGAGGAACAGTGGAGGACTTTTAAGGAGCTCTTTCATAATGCGCAACAAAAATATATTCCAGTGAAAAAGAAGGGCGGCAAGAGAAGAGATAACCAGCCGTGGATAACCAAGGAAATAAAGGAAAGTATCAAATCAAAGACCAATGCGTATAAGGTTAGTGGGAAACTAGAGGATTGGGAAAATTTTAAGCAACAGCAAAGAATGACTAAAAAAGCAATAAAGAAAGGGAAGATAGATTACGAAGGTAAACTTGCACAAACCATAAAAACAGATCGTAAAAGCTTTTACAGATATATAAAACGGAAAAAAGTGACTAAAGTAAATGTTGGTCCCTTAGAAGATGAAAAGGGGTATTTAATAATGGGAAATGTGGAAATGGCTGAGACCTTAAACAATTATTTTGCTTCCGTCTTCACAGTGGAAGACACAAAAATCATGCCAAAAATTGCTAGTCATAGGAACGTGGGAAGGGAGGACCTTGAGATGATCACTATCACTAGGGAGGTAGTGCTGGACAGACTAATGGGACTGAAGGTAGATAAGTCCCCTGGTCCTGATGAAATGCATCCCAGGGTATTAAAAGAGATGGCGGAAGTTATAGCAGATGCATTTGTTATAATCTACCAAAATTCTCTGGACTCTGGGGAGGTACCAGCGGATTGGAGAGCAGCTATTGTAACGCCTCTGTCTAAAAAAGGGGGCAGGCAAAAGGCAGGTAACTATAGGCCGGTTAGTTTAACATCTGTAGTGGGGAAAATGCTTGAAACTATCATTCAGGAAGAAATAACGGGACATCTGGATAGGAATAGTGCAATCAAGCAGACGCAGCATGGATTCATGAAAGGGAAATCATGTTTAACTAACTTACTGGAATTCTTTGAGGATATAACGAGCATGGTGGATAGAGGTGTGCCGATGGATGTGGTGTATTTAGATTTCCAAAAGGCATTCGATAAGGTGCCACACAAAAGGTTACTGCAGAAGATAAAGGTACGCGGAGTCAGAGGAAATATATTAGCATGGATAGAGAATTGGCTGGTGAACAGAAAGCAGTGAGTCGGGATAAATGGGTCCTTTTCCGGTTGGAAATCAGTGGTTAGTGGTGTGCCACAGGGATTGGTACTGGGACCACAACTGTTTACAATATAAATAGATGACCTGGAAGAGGGGACAGAGTGTAGTGCAACAAAATTTGCAGATGACACTAAGATTAGTGGGAAAGCGGGTTGTGTCGAGGACTCAGAGAGGCTGCAAGGAGATTTGGATAGGTTAAGCGAATGGGCTAAGGTTTGGCAGATGGAATACAATGTCGGAAAGTGTGAGGTCATCCACCTTGGGGGAAAAAAACAGTAAAAGGGAATATTATTTGAATGGGGAGAAATTACAACATGCTGTGGTGCAGAGGGACCTGGGGGTCCTTGTGAATCCCAAAAGGTTAGTTTGCAGGTGCAGCAGGTAATCAGGAAGGCAAATGGAATGTTGGCCTTCATTGCGAAAGGGATGGAGTACAAAAGCAGGGAGGTGTTGCTGCAACTGTATAAGGTATTGGTAAGGCCGCACCTGGAGTACTGCGTGCAGTTTTGGTCACCTTACTTAAGGAAGGATATACTAGCTTTGGAAGGGGTACAGAGACGATTCACTCGGCTGATTCGAGAAATGATGGGGTTACCTTATGATGATAGATTGAGTAGACTGGGTCTTCACTCATTGGAGTTCAGAAGGATGAGAGGTGATCTTAGAGAAATATTTAAAATCATGAAAGGGATAGACAAGATAGAGGCAGAGAGGTTGTTTCCACTGGTGGGGGAGACTAGAACTAGGGGGCACAGCCTCAAAATACGGAGGAGCCAATTTAAAACCTAGTTGAGAAAGAATTTCTTCTCCCAGAGGGTTGTGAATCTGTGGAATTCTCTGCCCAAGGAAGCAGTTGAGGCTGGCTCATTGAATGTTTTCAAGTCAAAGATAGATTTTTAAGCAATAAGGGAATTAAGGGTTACGGGGAGAGGGCGGGTAAGTGGTGCTGAGTCCACGACCAGATCAGCCATGATCTTATTGAATGGCGGAGCAGGCTCGAGGGGCTAGATGGCCTACTCCTGTTCCTAATTCTTATGTTCTTATGTTCTTATAGAAGCCACTTGTGAAACACTGAGGCCTAGATTTTGCCGCCAAAATAATGGCGCTTACCGTTATTAATGTGTAAATGGTCCAGCAACTTATGGCAAGGAAAAGATGCCCTGTGAATTGCAAATGGCCGATTTGCACCACTCTGCCGTTAGCCTTGCAAAAACATCTGCTCGCCTTCAATCTCCCTGTGAGTTTCATGAAGTTGCTGCATTTTAACATTAATTACCAATTAAACTTGCCGCAAAAAGTTAGGGCTGCTATATAGCAGCATAAGTACCTTTTTAATGAGATTTATGTTGCTGCAATGCCACTGAACCCCTCCTGCCCAAAAAGGGAACAATTGAAATGGTGGAGTCTCATTCCTGCATGTAGTAAATTGTGAAAGTTTTTTGAAATGTTAAAGGTTTTAATTTTGACTTACTTTTCCTTTGTTTCTTTTTGCTCTGTTAATCCAATATTTCCTCTTTTTTAAAAAATCTTTCTGTACCTGATTTGACTCGAAGCCACTCTTTCCTTCTCAGTTGTTCCTCTGTTTATTTCACAATCCTTAAAGCTGATTGGTTAAGGAGATACACCATTGGCCCCTCCGTTCACTGAGGTCCCAGATGCCCTGTTGCCCTCACTGTGCTATTATCAGCTCGCACTACCAGCAAGTCACAGCGCAAAACAATTGCGGGCTGAAAGGTGTAGGAAAATGTATAATTAACAGTTCAGGCTGTGAGGTACCCTGCCCAGCAAATACTGGGCCTGAGGCTCTGATCCTATTCACCAGCCTAATAAGTGAGCAACAGTATCAACAGGTTACTAACTTTATTGACATGTACTGATTAAACCAGCATATTTCATACTGTGCAACACACTGAAAGTAAACCAGACTACAAGTTCTTATCCACAGCTTATTTATTTTTCTCAGACCAGAACATTGGCCCAGAGGCGGGCACAGGCAGCACTCTCATACCACCAATCTTCAAATATCGATAGCCAGATTCAGCTGGGTTGAATTCTCCTTGATTGCTACTTCCTGGCTTGAAGTTTTCCGTCTTGTCTTCTGCAAATTCTTCTGCTAAAGTCTCCTCCAGGTTTAAGAAAATGGAAGTTTGGTTATGAACAGAAAACAACTTTTCATCATGAGTATTATTGATGTAGTAGTTCTGACTGGAGTGAATTTGTTTTTTTTTAATGTCTTAAATATTTAAGAGAATGGATTAGATTATAACAATTACGTAACCAAAATATCTTTAAAAACATGAAGAGGTATACAAGTACTGAGGTCAACAGCTGCTCAGCTCAGGTACAGGGGGTCAGGAGTTATACCGTACAGGGGTCAGGAGTTATACCGTACAGGGGTCAGGAGTTATACCGTACAGAGGTCAGGAGTTATACCATACAGAGGTCAGGAGTTATACCGTACAGGGGGTCAGGAGTTATACCGTACAGGGGGTCAGGAGTTATACCGTACAAGGGGTCAGGAGTTATACCGTACAGGGGGTCAGGAGTTATATCGTACAGGGGGTCAGGAGTTATACCGTACAGGGGGTCAGGAGTTATACCGTACAGGGGGTCAGGAGTTAAACTGTACAGGGGTCAGGAGCCACACCAGTACAGAATGCAGTACCAAATTTGATTTTAATAAATAATCTGTCGATCCAAGAGATTTGCATATGTCAGCTTTTAATTATGGACGCAGCTATTTGCACTACAAAATGATCTGATTGGCTCTCCATGATTACATGACCTGATTGCTGATTGATCCCCTTGGAGGGTAAGACACACCCAGAAGTTTCTCTGGAATGTGTATTTGGAATCGCACAGCCCAAGTTCTGAGTGACTTTGCAAAGTGTAATTCGAGCCATTCTGACTTCTGACCCCAGACAGGATGGAGCTCCTCCATCCCAGCACGAGTTCGTGACTACCCCATCCCAAGTTCCTTGCCCCTCCCCCCAGCCCAAGTTCCTTGCCCCTCCTCCCAGCCCAAGTTCCTTGCCCCTCCCCCAGCCCAAGTTCCTTACCACCCCCCACCATCCCAATTTCCTTACCGCCCCCCCCGCCCCCCGCCCTGCCATAGATGGGGCATTGTGTATGGGTAACGGATTATCATGTTTATTGGGTATGAAATGAATAGTGACAGTGTCGTGACTTTCGGATTTCATCCACTCCAATGATGTCCCTTGTAACATACACACCAAGCTTTCCGAGAAATCGAGTGCAGGTAGAAAGGGGATTGGAAAAACGTGATCCGTCTTCCGAGTTCCCTTTTCCCCCCTTCGATCCTCCCACCCGCTTCCCCCCTCTCTCATCCCCCGGCGCTCTCTTCCCCCCCCCCCCCCCCCCGGCCACACAGCGGCGCCAGTCTCTCTCTCTTTTCGCCCCCCCCCCAGTCTTTTTCTCTCCCTAGTCTCTGTCTCTGTCCCCAGTCTCTCTCTCTCTCTCTCTCCCCCCCAAGTCTCTCTCTCTCCCCCCCAGTCTCTCTCTCTCCCTCTTCCCCCCAGTCTCTCTCTCTCTCTCTCTCTCTCTCTCTCGCTCTTCCCCATCTCTCTCTCGCCCCCTCATCTCTCTCTCGCTCCCTCGTCTCTCTCTCTCTCCCCTCCCCCAGTCTCTCTCTCTCCCTCCCCTCTCTCACTCCCTCCCCTCCAGTCTTTCTCTCTTCCCCCCCCCCCACAGTCTCTCTCTCTTGCTCACTCGCTCTCTCTCTTTCACTCACTCTCTCTCCCCCCCCTCCCTCCCCCCAGTCTCTCCCTCTCTCCCTCACTCACTCACTCCCTCCCCCCTCCCTCCCCACTCACTCCCTCCCCCCCTCCCTCCCCCCAGTCTCTCCCTCTCTCCCTCCCTCCCCAGTCTCTCTCTCTCCTTCCCCCCCGTGTCTCTCTCTCCCTCCCCCCCAGTCTCTCTCTCTCCTTTCCCCCCAGTCTCTCTCTCTCTCTTCCCCCTCCCCCCTCTCCCCCAGTCTGTCTCTCTCTCTTTCCCCCCTCGCCCCCCAGTCTCCCACTCTCTCTCTTCACCCCCTAGTCTCTCTCGCTCTGTCGCTCCCTCTCCTCCAGTCTCTCCCTTTCCCCCAGTCTCTCCCTTTCCCCCAGTCTCTCCCTTTCCCCCAGTCTCTCCCTTTCCCCCAGTCTCTCCCTTTCCCCCAGTCTCTCCCTTTCCCCCAGTCTCTCCCTTTCCCCCAGTCTCTCTCTCTCTCTCTCCCTCTCCCCCAGTCTCTCCCCTTCACCCCCCGTCTCTCTTGCTCTCCCTCTCCCGCCTCGACTCTCTACCCCCCCCCAGTCTCTCTACCCCCCCAGTCTCTCTACCCCCCCAGTCTCTCTACCCCCCCAGTCTCTCTACCCCTCCCAGTCTCTCTACCCCTCCCAGTCTCTCTACCCCCCCAGTCTCTCTACCCCCCCAGTCTCTCTACCCCCCCAGTCTCTCTACCCCTCCCAGTCTCTCTACCCCTCCCAGTCTCTCTACCCCTCCCAGTCTCTCTACCCCTCCCAGTCTCTCTACCCCTCCCAGTCTCTCTACCCCTCCCAGCCTCTCTACCCCTCCCAGTCTCTCTACCCCCCCAGTCTCTCTACCCCCCCAGTCTCTCTTCCCGCCCCCAGTCTCTCTTCCCGCCCCCAGTCTCTCTTCCCGCCCCCAGTCTCTCTTCCCGCCCCCAGTCTCTCTTCCCGCCCCCAGTCTCTCTTCCCGCCCCCAGTCTCTCTTCCCGCCCCCAGTCACTCTTCCGCCCCCCCCAGTCTCTCTTCCGCCCCCCCCAGTCTCTCTTACCACCCCCCCCCGTCTCTCCCCAGTCTCTCTCTCTCTTTCCCCCCCCAGTCTCTCTCTCTCCTTTCCCCCCCAGTCTCTCTCTCTCCTTCCCCCCAGTCTCTCTCTCTCTCCTTTTCCCCCCCCAGTCTCTCTCTCTCCTTCCCCCCCCCCCCGCAGTCTCTCTGTCTCCTTTCCCCCAGTCTCTCTCTCTCTCTCTCTCTCTCCTTCCCCCAGTCTCTCTCTCTCTCCTTCCCCCCAGTCTCTCTCTCTCTCCTTCCCCCCAGTCTCTCTCTCTCTCTCCTTCCCCCCAGTCTCTCTCTCTCTCTCCTTCCCCCCCAGTCTCTCTCTCTCCTTTCCCCCCAGTCTCTCTCTCTCTCTCTTTCCCCCCCAGTCTCTCTCTCTCCTTCCCCTCAGTCTCTCTCTCTCCTTCCCCTCAGTCTCTCTCTCTCTCCTTCCCCTCAGTCTCTCTCTCTCCTTCCCCTCAGTCTCTCTCTCTCCTTCCCCCCCGGTCTCTCTCTCTCCTTCCCCCCCCCAGTCTCTCTCTCTCCTTCCCCCCCCCCAGTCTCTCTCTCTCCTTCCCCCCCAGTCTCTCTCTCTCCTTCCCCCCCAGTCTCTCTCTCTCCTTCTCCCCCAGTCTCTCTCTCCCTCTCTCCTTCCCCCCAGTCTCTCTCTCTCTCTCCTTCCCCCCCCAGTCTCTCTCTCTCTCTCCTTCCCCCCAGTCTCTCTCTCTCCTTCCCCCGCAGTTTCTCTCTCTCTCCTTCTCCCCCATTCTATCTCTCTCTCCTTCTCCCCCAGTCTCTCTCTCTCTCTCTCTCCTTCCCCCCCAGTCTCTCTCTCTCGCCTCCCCCTCCCACTCTCTCTCTCTCGCCTCCCCCCTCCCACTCTCTCTCTCTCTCTTCCCCCTCTCAGTCTCTCTCTCTCTCTCTCTCTCTTCTCCTTCCCAGTCTCTCTCTTCCCTTCAGCCTTCCAGTCTCTCTCTCTCTCTATCTCCTCTCCCCCCCAGTATTTCTCTCTTCTTCCCCCAGTCTCTATCTCTCTTCCCCCCTCCCCCAGTCTCTCTCTCTTCCCCCCTCCCCCAGTCTCTCTCTCTCTCTTCCCCCCTCCCCCAGTCTGTCTGTCTTTCCCTCTCCCCCAGTCTCTCCCTCTCCCCCAGTCTCTCCCTCTCCCCCAACCACAGTCTCTCTCTCTCTCCACCCCCGACCCCACAGTCTCTCTCTCTCTCTCCCACCCCCCCCAGTCTCTCTCTCACTCTCCCCCCCACAGTGTCTCTCTTCCCACCGCCCCCCCAGTCTCTCTCTCTCTCTCTCTCTCCCCCACCAGTTTCTCTCTCTCTTTCTCTCTTCCCCTCAGTCTCTCTCTCTCTTCCCCACTCCCCCCCAGTCGAATTCTCTTACTCCCCTCCCACTCCACCCCCAGTTTCTCTCTCCTCCCTAGTCTCTCTCTCTCTCTCGCTCCCTCCCCCAAGTCTCTCTCCTCCCCCCCCCCCAAGTCTCTCTCCTCCCCCCCCCCGAGTCTCTCTCTCTCTCTCTCTCTGCCCCCCCAGTGTCTCTCTCTCTCTCTCTCTCTCTCCCCCAGTCTCTCTCTCCCCATCAGTCAGTCTCGCTCTCTCTCTCCCTCCCACTGAGTCTCTCTCTCTGTCTCTCCCTCTTCCCCCCCCCACCCCAGTCTCTCTCCCTCCCTCTCTCGCTCTCACCCCCAGTCTCGCTCTCACCCCCAGTCTCTCTCTCACCCCCAGTCTCTCTCTCACCCCCAGTCTCTCTCTCACCCCCAGTCTCTCTCTCACCCCCAGTCTCTCTCTCACCCCCAGTCTCTCTCTCACCCCCAGTCTCTCTCTCTCCCGCCCCACCCCAGTCTCTCTCTCTCTCTCCCCACCAGTCTCTCTCTCTCTTCCCCTCAGTCCCTCTATCTCTTCCCCTCCCCCCCCCCCCCAGGCCCAGTCTGTCTGTCTCTCTTCCCCCTCCACAGTCTCTCTCTCCCCCACCCCCTCCCCCCCAGGCTCCCTCTTTCTCTTCACCCCCAGTCTCTCTCTTTCCCTCCCTCCCCAGTCTCTCTCTCTCTCCATCCCTTCCCAGTCTCTCTCTCTCTCCCCCCCCAGTGTCTCTCTCTCTTCCCCTCCCCCCGGCCAGGTCTCTCTCTCTCTCTCTATTCCCCCCCCCCCCGGCCAGGTCTCTCTCTCTCTCTTCCCCCCCCCCCCCCCCGCAGTCTCTCTTCCCCCGCCCCCCGTCTCTCTTCCCCCCTGCCGTCTCTCTTCCCCCCCGCCTTCTCTCCCCCCCCCCCATCTCTCGTCCCATTCTCGTCTCTCTCTCCCCCCGGTCTCTCTCTCTCCACCCCCCATCTCTCTCTCTCCCCCCCCGTCTCTCTCTTTCCCCCACCCATCTCTCTCTTCCCCCCCCGTCTCTCTCTTCCACCCCCGTCTCTCTCTTCCCCCACCCATCTCTCTCTTCCCCCCCGTCTCTCTCTTCCCCCCCGTCTCTCTCTTCCCCCACCCATCTCTCTCTTCCCCCCCGTCTCTCTCTTCCCCCCCGTCTCTCTCTCACCCCCCGTCTCTCTCTCCCTCCCCGTCTCTCTCTCCCTCCCCGTCTCTCTCTCCCCCCCCGTCTCTCTCTCCCCCCCGTCTCTCTCTCCCCCCCCGTCTCTCTCTCCCCCCCCGTCTCTCTCTCCCCCCCCCGTCTCTCTCTCCCCCCCCGTCTCTCTCTCCCCCCCCGTCTCTCTCTCCCCCCCCGTCTCTCTCTCCCCCCCCTTCTCTCTCTCCCCCCCTTCTCTCTCTCCCCTCCCCGTGTCTCTCTCTCCCTCCCCATCTCTCTCTCTCCCTCCCCATCTCTCTCTCTCCCCCCCGTCTCTCTCTCTATTCCCCCGTCTCTCTCTCCCCCCCAGTCTCTCTTACCACCCCCCCCCGTCTCCCCCCAGTCTCTCTCTCTCATTCCCCCCCAGTCTCTCTCTCTCTCCTTCCCCCCCCAGTCTCTCTCTCTCCTTTCCCCCCCATTCTCTCTCTCTCCTTCGCCCCTAGTCTCACTCTCTCCTTCCCCCCCCCAGTCTCTCTCTCTCCTTCCCCCCCAGTCTCTCTCTCTCCTTCCCCCCCAGTCTCTCTCTCTCCTTCCCCCCCAGTCTCTCTCTCTCTCCTTCCCCCCCAGTCTCTCTCTCTCAATCCCCCCCAGTCTCTCTCTCTCAATCCCCCCCAGTCTCTCTCTCTCAATCCCCCCCAGTCTCTCTCACATCCTTCCCCCCCAGTCTCTCTCTCTCCTTCCCCCCCAGACTCTCTCTCTCCTTCCCCCCCAGTGTCTCTCTCTCTCTCTCTCTCTCTCTCTCTCTCTCTCCACCCCAGTCTCTCTCTCTCCTTCCCCCCCAGTCTCTCTCTCTCTCCTCCCCCCCCAGTCTCTCTCTCTCCTTCCCCCCCAGTCTCCCTCTCTCCTTCTCCCCCAGTCTCCCTCTCTCCTTCCCCCAAGTCTCTCTATCTCCTTCCCCCCAGTCTCTCTATCTCCTTCCCCCCAGTCTCTCTCTCTCCTTCCCCCCAGTGTCTCTCTCTCCTTCCCCCCCCAATCTCTCTCTCTCCTTTCCCCCCAGTCTCTCTCTCTCCTTCCTCCTCAATCTCTCTCTCTCCTTCCCCCCCAGTCTCTCTCTCTCTCCTTTCACCCCAGTCTCTCTCTCTCCTTCCCCCCCGTCTCTCTCTCCCCCTGTCTCTCTCTCCCCCCGTCTCTCTCTCCCCCCGTCTCTCTCTCCCCCCCGTCTCTCTCTCCCCCCGTCTCTCTCTCCCCCCGTCTCTCTCTCCCCCCGTCTCTCCCTCACCCCCCGTCTCTCCCTCACCCCCCGTCTCTCCCTCACCCCCCGTCTCTCCCTCACCCCCCGTCTCTCCCTCACCCCCCGTCTCTCCCTCACCCCCCGTCTCTCCCTCACCCCCCGTCTCTCCCTCACCCCCCGTCTCTCCCTCACCCCCCGTCTCTCCCTCACCCCCCGTCTCTCCCTCACCCCCCGTCTCTCCCTCACCCCCCGTCTCTCCCTCACCCCCCGTCTCTCCCTCACCCCCCGTCTCTCCCTCACCCCCCGTCTCTCCCTCCCCCACCTGTCTCTCTCTCCCCCCCCGTCTCTCTCTCCCCCCCGTCTCTCTCTCCCCCCCGTCTCTCTCTCCCCCCCGTCTCTCTCTCCCCCCCCGTCCCTCTCTCCCCCCCCGTCTCTCTCTCCCCCCCCGTCTCTCTCTCCCCCCCCGTCTCTCTCTCCCCCCCCGTCCCTCTCTCCCCCCCCCGTCTCTCTCTCCCCCCCGTCTCTCTCTCCCCCCCCGTCTCTCTCTCCCCCCCCGTCTCTCTCTCCCCCCCCGTCTCTCTCTCCCCCCCCGTCTCTCTCTCCCCCCCCGTCTCTCTCTCCCCCCCCCGTCTCTCTCTCCCCCCCCGTCTCTCTATTCCCCCCCCGTCTCTCTATTCCCCCCCGTCTCTCTCTCCCCCCCGTCTCTCTCTCCCCCCCCGTCTCTCTATCCCCCCCGTCTCTCTCTCCCCCCCGTCTCTCTCTCCCCCCCGTCTCTCTCTCCCCCCCCGTCTCTCTCTCCCCCCCGTCTCTCTCTTACCCCCCGTCTCTCTCTTCCCACCCCCCCGTCTCTCTCTTCCCCCCCCCCGTCTCTCTCTTCCCCCCCCTCGTCTCTCTCTTCCCCCCCACCCCGTCTCTCTCTTCCCAGCCACCCCGTCTCTCTCTTCCCAGCCCCCCCGTCTCTCTCTTCCCAGCCCCCCCGTCTCTCTCTTCCCCCCCCCCCGTCTCTCTCTTCCCCCCCCGTCTCTCTCTTTCCCCCCCCCCCGTCCCTCTCTCCCCCCCCGTCTCTCTCTCACCCCCCGTCTCTCTCTCCCTCCCCGTCTCTCTCTCCCTCCCCGTCTCTCTCTCCCCCCCCGTCTCTCTCTCCCCCCCCCGTCTCTCTCTCCCCCCCGTCTCTCTCTCCCCCCCGTCTCTCTCTCCCCCCCCGTCTCTCTCTCCCCCCCGTCTCTCTCTCCCCCCCCGTCTCTCTCTCCCCCCCCGTCTCTCTCTCCCCAACCGTCTCTCTCTCCCCCCCCTTCTCTCTCTCCCCCCCTTCTCTCTCTCCCCTCCCCGTGTCTCTCTCTCCCTCCCCATCTCTCTCTCTCCCCCCCGTCTCTCTCTCTATTCCCCCGTCTCTCTCCCCCCCCAGTCTCTCTTACCACCCCCCCGTCTCCCCCCAGTCTCTCTCTCTCCTTCCCCCCCAGTCTCTCTCTCTCTCCTTCCCCCCCCAGTCTCTCTCTCTCCTTTCCCCCCATTCTCTCTCTCTCCTTCGCCCCTAGTCTCACTCTCTCCTTCCCCCCCCAGTCTCTCTCTCTCCTTCCCCCCCAGTCTCTCTCTCTCCTTCCCCCCCAGTCTCTCTCTCTCCTTCCCCCCCAGTCTCTCTCTCTCTCCTTCCCCCCCAGTCTCTCTCTCTCAATCCCCCCCAGTCTCTCTCTCTCAATCCCCCCCAGTCTCTCTCACATCCTTCCCCCCCAGTCTCTCTCTCTCCTTCCCCCCCAGACTCTCTCTCTCCTTCCCCCCCAGTGTCTCTCTCTCTCTCTCTCTCTCTCTCTCTCTCTCTCTCCACCCCAGTCTCTCTCTCTCCTTCCCCCCCAGTCTCTCTCTCTCTCCTCCCCCCCCAGTCTCTCTCTCTCCTTCCCCCCCAGTCTCCCTCTCTCCTTCTCCCCCAGTCTCCCTCTCTCCTTCCCCCCAAGTCTCTCTATCTCCTTCCCCCCAGTCTCTCTATCTCCTTCCCCCCAGTCTCTCTCTCTCCTTCCCCCCAGTGTCTCTTTCTCCTTCCCCCCCCAATCTCTCTCTCTCCTTTCCCCCCAGTCTCTCTCTCTCCTTCCTCCTCAATCTCTCTCTCTCCTTCCCCCCCAGTCTCTCTCTCTCTCCTTTCACCCCAGTCTCTCTCTCTCCTTCCCCCCCGTCTCTCTCTCCCCCCGTCTCTCTCTCCCCCCGTCTCTCTCTCCCCCCCGTCTCTCTCTCCCCCCCGTCTCTCTCTCCCCCCCGTCTCTCTCTCACCCCCCGTCTCTCCCTCACCCCCCGTCTCTCCCTCACCCCCCGTCTCTCCCTCACCCCCCGTCTCTCCCTCACCCCCCGTCTCTCCCTCACCCCCCGTCTCTCCCTCACCCCCCGTCTCTCCCTCACCCCCCGTCTCTCCCTCACCCCCCGTCTCTCCCTCACCCCCCGTCTCTCCCTCACCCCCCGTCTCTCCCTCACCCCCCGTCTCTCCCTCACCCCCCGTCTCTCCCTCACCCCCCGTCTCTCCCTCACCCCCCGTCTCTCCCTCACCCCCCGTCTCTCCCTCACCCCCCGTCTCTCCCTCACCCCCCGTCTCTCCCTCACCCCCCGTCTCTCCCTCACCCCCCGTCTCTCCCTCCCCCACCTGTCTCTCTCTCCCCCCCCGTCTCTCTCTCCCCCCCGTCTCTCTCTCCCCCCCGTCTCTCTCTCCCCCCCCGTCTCTCTCTCCCCCCCCGTCCCTCTCTCCCCCCCCATCTCTCTCTCCCCCCCCCGTCTCTCTCTCCCCCCCGTCTCTCTCTCCCCCCCCGTCTCTCTCTCCCCCCCGTCTCTCTCTCCCCCCCCGTCTCTCTCTCCCCCCCGTCCCTCTCTCCCCCTCCGTCTCTCTCTCCCCCCCGTCTCTCTCCCCCCCCCGTCTCTCTCTCCCCCCCCGTCTCTCTCTCCCCCCCCGTCTCTCTCTCCCCCCCCCGTCTCTCTATTCCCCCCCCGTCTTTCTATCCCCCCCCGTCTCTCTATCCCCCCCCGTCTCTCTATCCCCCCCCGTCTCTCTATCCCCCCCCGTCTCTCTATCCCCCCCCGTCTCTCTATCCCCCCCCGTCTCTCTATCCCCCCCGTCTCTCTATCCCCCCCGTCTCTCTATCCCCCCGTCTCTCTCTCCCCCCCCGTCTCTCTATCCCCCCCGTCTCTCTATCCCCCCCGTCTCTCTCTCCCCCCCGTCTCTCTCTCCCCCCCGTCTCTCTCTCCCCCCCGTCTCTCTCTCCCCCCCCGTCTCTCTCTCCCCCCCGTCTCTCTCTTCCCCCCCGTCTCTCTCTTCCCCCCCCCCGTCTCTCTCTTCCCCCCCCTCGTCTCTCTCTTCCCCCCCACCCCGTCTCTCTCTTCCCAGCCACCCCGTCTCTCTCTTCCCAGCCCCCCCGTCTCTCTCTTCCCAGCCCCCCGTCTCTCTCTTCCCCCCCCCCCCGTCTCTCTCTTCCCCCCCGTCTCTCTCTTCCCCCCGTCTCTCTCTTCCCCCCCCCCGTCTCTCTCTTCCCCCCCTCGTCTCTCTCTTCCCCCCCACCCCGTCTCTCTCTTCCCAGCCACCCCGTCTCTCTCTTCCCAGCCCCCCGTCTCTCTCTTTCCCCCCCTCGTCTCTCTCTTCCCCCCCACCCCGTCTCTCTCTTCCCCCCCACCCCGTCTCTCTCTACCCCCCACCCCGTTTCTCTCTTTCCACCCCCCCGTCTCCCTCCCCCCCCCCTCCCGTCTCCCTCTCTTTCCCCCCCGTCTCTCTCTCACACCCCGTCTCTCTCTCTCTCTCCCCCCGTCTCTCTCTCTCCCCCCGTCTCTCCCTCCCCCCCCCGTCTCTCCCTCCCCCCCCATATCTCCCCCCCCCGTCTCTCTCTCCCCCCCCCCCGTCTCTCTCTCTCCCCCCCCCGTCTCTCTCTCTCCCCCCCCCCCCGTCTCTCTCTCTCCCCCCCCCGTCTCTCTCTCTCCCCCCCCCGTCTCTCTCTCTCCCCCCCCCCCCCCGTCTCTCTCTCTCCCCCCCCCGTCTCTCTCTCCCCCCCCCCGTCTCTCTCTCCCCCCCCCCCGTCTCTCTCTTCCCCCCCCCCCCGTCTCTCTCTCCCCCCCCCCCCGTCTCTCTCTCCCCCCCCCCCGTCTCTCTCTCCCTCCCCCCCAGTCTCTCCCTCTCCCCCAGTCTCTCCCTCTCCCCCAGTCTCTCCCTCTCCCCCAGTCTCTCCCTCTTTCCCCAGTCTCTCCCTCTCCCCCAGTCTCTCCCTCTCCCCCCCCAGTCTTTCCCTCTTCCCCCCCCACAGTCTCTCTCTCTCTCTTCCCCCCCACAGTCTCTCCCCTCTCCCCCCCCCCACAGTCTCTCTCTCACTCTCCCCCCCACAGTGTCTCTCTTCCCACCGCCCCCCAGTCTCTCTCTCTCTCTCTCTCTCTCTCTCTCTCCCCCACCAGTTTCTCTCTCTCTCCCTCTCTCTCTCCCCCACCAGTTTCTCTCTCTCTCTCTCTTCCCCTCAGTCTCTCTCTCTCTTCCCCCCCCCCCAGTCGAATTCTCTTACTCCCCTCCCACTCCACCCCCAGTTTCTCTCTCCTCCCCAGTCTCTCTCTCTCGCTCCCTCCCCCAAGTCTCTCTCCTCCCCCTCCCCCGAGTCTGTCTCTCTCTCTCTGCCCCCCCAGTGTCTCTCTCTCTCTCTCTCTCAGCCCCATTCTCTCTCTCCCCCTCAGTCAGTCTCGCTCTCCTCTCTCCCTCCCACCCTCTCTCTCTCTCTCTCTCCCTCCCACTGAGACTCTCTCTCTGTCTCTCTTTCTTTCCCCCCCCCAGTCTCTCTCACTCCCTCTCTCTCTCTCACCCCCAGTCTCTCTCTCACCCCCAGTCTCTCTCTCTCCCGCCCCACCCCAGTCTCTCTCTCTCTCTCTCCCCACCAGCCTCAGTCCCTCTATCTCTTTTCCCCGCCCCCCCCACCCCAGGCCCAGTCTGTCTGTCTCTCTTCCCGCTCCACAGTCTCTCTCTCCCCCACCCCCTCCCCCCCAGGCTCCCTCTTTCTCTTCCCCCCCCCAGTCTCTCTCTTTCCCTCCCTCCCCAGTCTCTCTCTCTCTCCATCCCTCCCCAGTCTCTCTCTCTCTCCTCCCCCCAGTCTCTCTCTCTCTTCCACCCCCGCGGCCAGGTCTCTCTCGCTCTTCCCCCCCTCCCCCCCCCGCAGTCTCTCTTCCCCCACCACCCGTCTCTCTCCCCCCCATCTCTTTTCCCATTCCCGTCTCTCTCTTCCCCCCCCCATCTCTCTCTTCCCCCCATCTCTCTCTCCCCCCCGTCTCTCTCTCCCCCCCGTCTCTCTCTCTCTCCACCGTCTCTCTCTCTCCACCCCCCATCTCTCTCTCTTCCCCCCCCCGTCTCTCTCTTCCCCCCCCCGTCTCTCTCTTCCCCCCCCGTCTCTCTCTTTCCCCCCCCCGTCTCTCTCTTTCCCCCCCGTCTCTCTCTTTCCCCCCCCCGTCTCTCTCTTTTCCCCCCCCCCCGTCTCTCTCTCCCCCCCCGTCTCTCTCTCCCCCCCCCCCGTCTCTCTCTTGCCCCCACCCATCTCTCTCTTCCCCCCCGTCTCTCTCTCCCCCCCGTCTCTCCCTTCCCCCCCGTCTCTCTCTTCCCCCCCGTCTCTCCCTTCCCCCCCGTCTCTCCCTTCCCCCCCGTCTCTCTCTTCCCCCCCGTCTCTCTCTTCCCCCCCGTCTCTCCCTTCCCCCCAGTCTCTCCCTTCCCCCCAGTCTCTCCCTTCCCCCCCGTCTCTCTCTTCCCCCCCGTCTCTCTCTTCCCCCCCGTCTCTCTCTTCCCCCCCGTCTCTCTCTTCCCCCCCGTCTCTCTCTTCCCCCCCGTCTCTCTCTTCCCCCCCGTCTCTCTCTTCCCCCCCCGTCTCTCTCTTCCCCCCCCGTCTCTCTCTTCCCCCCCCGTCTCTCTCTTTCCCCCCCGTCTCTCTCTTCCCCCCCCGTCTCTCTCTTCCCCCCCGTCTCTCCCTTCCCCCCCGTCTCTCTCTTCCCCCCGTCTCTCTCTTCCCCCCCGTTTCTCTCTTCCCCCCGTCTCTCTCTTCCCCCCGTCTCTCTCTTCCCCCCGTCTCTCTCTTCCCCCCCGTCTCTCTCTTCCCCCCCGTCTCTCTCTTCCCCCCGTCTCTCTCTTCCCCCGTCTCTCTCTTCCCCCCGCCGTCTCTCTATCCCCCCCCGCCGTCTCTCTATCCCCCCCGCCGTCTCTCTCTTCCCCCCCCCCCCCGTCTCTCTCTCCCCCCCCCCCCCCGTCTCTCTCTCCCCCCCCCCCCGTCTCTCTCTCCCCCCCCCCGTCTCTCTCTCCCCCCCCCCCCGTCTCTCTCTCCCCCCCCCCCCGTCTCTCTCTCCCCCCCCCCCCCGTCTCTCTCTCCCCCCCCCGTCTCTCTCTCCCCCCCCCCGTCTCTCTCTCCCCCCCGTCTCTCTCTCCCCCCCGTCTCTCTCTCCCCCCCGTCTCTCTCTCCCCCCCGTCTCTCTCTCCCCCCCGTCTCTCTCTCCCCCCCGTCTCTCTCTCCCACCCCGTCTCTCTCTCTCCGCCCCCCCCGTCTCTCTCTCTCCGCCCCCTCCGTCCCTCTCTCTCTCCGCCCCCTCCGTGTCTCTCTCTCCCCCCCCCGCCGTCTCTCTTCCTCCCCCCTCGTCACTCTTCCTCCCACCTCGTCTCTCTTCCTCCCCCTCGTCTCTCTTCCCACCCCCAGTCTCTCTTCCCACCCCAGTCTCTCTTCCCACCCCAGTCTCTCTTCCCACCCCCAGTCTCTCTTCCCACCCCCAGTCTCTCTTCCCACCCCCAGTCTCTCTTCCCACCCCCAGTCTCTCTTCCCACCCCCAGTCTCTCTTCCCACCCCCAGTCTCTCTTCCCCCCCCCGTCTCTCTCTTCCCCCCCCCGTCTCTCTCTTCCCCCCCACCCCGTCTCTCTCTTCCCCCCCACCCCAGTCTCCGTCTCTCTCTTCCCCCCGACCCCAGTCTCTCTCTCTCTTCCCCTCAGTCCCTCTATCTCTTCCCCCCCCCCCCCAGGCCCAGTCTGTCTGTCTCTCTTCCCCCTCCACAGTCTCTCTCTCCCCCACCCCCTCCCCCGCAGTCTCTCTTCCCGCCCCCGCCAGTCTCTCTTACCACCCCCCCCGTCTCTCCCCAGTCTCTCTCTCTCCTTTCCCCCCATTCTCTATCTCATCCTTCACCCCCAGTCTCTCTCTCTCCTTCGCCCCAGTCTCTCTCTCTCCTTCGCCCCAGTCTCTCTCTCTCCTTCCCCCCAGTCTCTCTCTCTCCTTCCCCCCCAGTCTCTCTCTCTCCTCCCCCCCCAGTCTCTCTCTCTCCTCCCCCCCCAATCTCTCTCTCTCCTTCCCCCCAGTCTCTCTCTCTCCTTCTCCCCCCAGTCTCTCTCTCTCCTTCCCCCCCCAGTCTATCTCTCTCTCCTTCTCCCCCAGTCTCTCTCTCTCTCTCTCTCCTTCCCCCCCAGTCTCTCTCTCTCGCCTCCCCCCTCCCACTCTCTGTCTCTCTCTCTCTCTCTCTCTCCCCCTCAGTCTCTCTCTCTCTCTCTCTCTTCTCCTTCCCAGTCTCTCTCTTCACATCCGCCTTCCAGTTTCTCTCTCTCTCCTCTCCCCCCAGTATTTCTCTCTTCTTCCCCCAGTCTCTCTCTCTCTTCCCTCCTCCCCCAGTCTCTCTCTCTCTCTTCCCCCCTCCCCCAGTCTGTCTGTCTCTCCCTCTCCCCCAGTCTCTCCCTCTCCCCCAGTCTCTCCCTCTCCCCCAGTCTCTCCCTCTCCCCCAGTCTCTCCCTCTCCCCCAGTCTCTCCCTCTCCCCCAGTCTCTCCCTCTCCCCCAGTCTCTCCCTCTCCCCCAGTCTCTCCCTCTCCCCCAGTCTCTCCCTCTCCCCCAGTCTCTCCCTCTCCCCCAGTCTCTCCCTCTCCCCCAGTCTCTCCCTCTCCCCCAGTCTCTCCCTCTCCCCCAGTCTCTCCCTCTCCCCCAGTCTCTCCCTCTTCCCCAGTCTCTCCCTCTCCCCCAGTCTCTCCCTCTCCCCCCCCCCCAGTCTCTCCCTCTCCCCCCCCACAGTCTCTCTCTCTTCCCCCCTACAGTCTCTCTCTCTCTTCCCCCCCACAGTCTCTCTCTCTCTCCCACCCCCCTCAGTCTCTCTCTCACTCTCCCCCCCACAGTGTCTCTCTTCCCACCGCCCCCCCCCAGTCTCTCTCTCTCTCTCTCTCTCTCTCTCTCTCTCTCCCCCACCAGTTTCTCTCTCTCTCCCTCTCTCTCTCCCCCACCAGTTTCTCTCTCTCTCTCTCTTCCCCTCAGTCTCTCTCTCTCTTCCCCCCCCCCCAGTTGAATTCTCTTACTCCCCTCCCACTCCACCCCCAGTTTCTCTCTCCTCCCCAGTCTCTCTCTCTCGCTCCCTCCCCCAAGTCTCTCTCCTCCCCCTCCCCCGAGTCTGTCTCTCTCTCTCTGCCCCCCCAGTGTCTCTCTCTCTCTCTCTCTCAGCCCCAGTCTCTCTCTCCCCCTCAGTCAGTCTCGCTCTCTCTCTCCCTCCCACCCTCTCTCTCTCTCTCTCTCTCCCTCCCACTGAGACTCTCTCTCTGTCTCTTCTTTCCCCCCCCCCAGTCTCTCTTCCCACCCCCAGTCTCTCTTCCCACCCCCAGTCTCTCTTCCCACCCCCAGTCTCTCTTCCCACCCCCAGTCTCTCTTCCCACCCCCAGTCTCTCTTCCCACCCCCAGTCTCTCTTCCCACCCCCAGTCTCTCTTCCCCCCCCGTCTCTCTCTTCCCCCCCACCCCGTCTCTCTCTTCCCCCCCACCCCAGTCTCCGTCTCTCTCTTCCCCCCCACCCCAGTCTCTCTCTCTCTTCCCCTCAGTCCCTCTATCTCTTCCCCCCCCACCCCCCAAGGCCCAGTCTGTCTGTCTCTCTTCCCCCTCCACAGTCTCTCTCTCCCCCACCCCCTCCCCCCCAGTCTCTCTTCCCGCCCCCGCCAGTCTCTCTTACCACCCCCCCCGTCTCTCCCCAGTCTCTCTCTCTCCTTTCCCCCCATTCTCTATCTCATCCTTCACCCCCAGTCTCTCTCTCTCCTTCGCACCAGTCTCTCTCTCTCCTTCGCCCCAGTCTCTCTCTCTCCTTCGCCCCAGTCTCTCTCTCTCCTTCGCCCCAGTCTCTCTCTCTCCTTCGCCCCAGTCTCTCTCTCTCCTTCGCCCCAGTCTCTCTCTCTCCTTCCCCCCAGTCTCTCTCTCTCCTTCCCCCCCCCCAGTCTCTCTCTCTCCTCCCCCCCCAGTCTCTCTCTCTCCTTCCCCCCAATCTCTCTCTCTCCTTCCCCCCAGTCTCTCTCTCTCCTTCTCCCCCCAGTCTCTCTCTCTCCTTCCCCCCCCAGTCTATCTCTCTCTCCTTCTCCCCCAGTCTCTCTCTCTCTCTCTCTCTCCTTCCCCCCCAGTCTCTCTCTCTCGCCTCCCCCCTCCCACTCTCTCTCTCTCGCCTCCCCCCTCCCACTCTCTGTCTCTCTCTCTCTCTCTCTCTTCCCCCTCTCAGTCTCTCTCTCTCTCTCTCTCTCTCTCTCTTCTCCTTCCCAGTCTCTCTCTTCACATCCGCCTTCCAGTTTCTCTCTCTCCTCTCCCCCCAGTATTTCTCTCTTCTTCCCCCAGTCTCTCTCTCTCTTCCCTCCTCCCCCAGTCTCTCTCTCTCTCTTCCCCCCTCCCCCAGTCTGTCTGTCTCTCCCTCTCCCCCAGTCTCTCCCTCTCCCCCAGTCTCTCCCTCTCCCCCAGTCTCTCCCTCTCCCCCAGTCTCTCCCTCTCCCCCAGTCTCTCCCTCTCCCCCAGTCTCTCCCTCTCCCCCAGTCTCTCCCTCTCCCCCAGTCTCTCCCTCTCCCCCAGTCTCTCCCTCTCCCCCAGTCTCTCCCTCTCCCCCAGTCTCTCCCTCTCCCCCAGTCTCTCCCTCTCCCCCAGTCTCTCCCTCTCCCCCAGTCTCTCCCTCTCCCCCAGTCTCTCCCTCTTCCCCAGTCTCTCCCTCTCCCCCAGTCTCTCCCTCTCCCCCCCAGTCTCTCCCTCTCCCCCCCCACAGTCTCTCTCTCTCTCTTCCCCCCCACAGTCTCTCCCTCTCCCCCCCCCCCACAGTGTCTCTCTTCCCACCGCCCCCCCAGTCTCTCTCTCTCTCTCTCTCTCTCTCTCTCTCTCTCCCCCACCAGTTTCTCTCTCTCTCCCTCTCTCTCTCCCCCACCAGTTTCTCTCTCTCTCTCTCTTCCCCTCAGTCTCTCTCTCTCTTCCCCCCCCCCCCAGTCGAATTCTCTTACTCCCCTCCCACTCCACCCCCAGTTTCTCTCTCCTCCCCAGTCTCTCTCTCTCGCTCCCTCCCCCAAGTCTCTCTCCTCCCCCTCCCCCGAGTCTGTCTCTCTCTCTCTGCCCCCCCAGTGTCTCTCTCTCTCTCTCTCTCAGCCCCATTCTCTCTCTCCCCCTCAGTCAGTCTCGCTCTCTCTCTCCCTCCCACCCTCTCTCTCTCTCTCTCTCCCTCCCACTGAGACTCTCTCTCTGTCTCTCTTTCTTTCCCCCCCCCAGTCTCTCTCACTCCCTCTCTCTCTCTCACCCCCAGTCTCTCTCTCACCCCCAGTCTCTCTCTCTCCCGCCCCACCCCAGTCTCTCTCTCTCTCTCTCCCCACCAGCCTCAGTCCCTCTATCTCTTTTCCCGCCCCCCCCCACCCCAGGCCCAGTCTGTCTGTCTCTCTTCCCGCTCCACAGTCTCTCTCTCCCCCACCCCCTCCCCCCCAGGCTCCCTCTTTCTCTTCCCCCCCCCAGTCTCTCTCTTTCCCTCCCTCCCCAGTCTCTCTCTCTCTCCATCCCTCCCCAGTCTCTCTCTCTCTCCTCCCCCCAGTCTCTCTCTCTCTTCCACCCCCCGCGGCCAGGTCTCTCTCGCTCTTCCCCCCCTCCCCCCCCCGCAGTCTCTCTTCCCCCACCACCCGTCTCTCTCCCCCCCATCTCTTTTCCCATTCCCGTCTCTCTCTTCCCCCCCCCATCTCTCTCTTCCCCCCATCTCTCTCTCCCCCCCGTCTCTCTCTCCCCCCCGTCTCTCTCTCTCTCCACCGTCTCTCTCTCTCCACCCCCCATCTCTCTCTCTTCCCCCCCCCCGTCTCTCTCTTCCCCCCCCCCGTCTCTCTCTTCCCCCCCCCGTCTCTCTCTTTCCCCCCCCGTCTCTCTCTTTCCCCCCCCGTCTCTCTCTTTCCCCCCCCCCGTCTCTCTCTCCCCCCCCCGTCTCTCTCTCCCCCCCCCCCGTCTCTCTCTTGCCCCCACCCATCTCTCTCTTCCCCCCGTCTCTCTCTCCCCCCGTCTCTCCCCTTCCCCCCGTCTCTCTCTTCCCCCCCGTCTCTCCCTTCCCCCCCGTCTCTCTCTTCCCCCCCGTCTCTCTCTTCCCCCCCGTCTCTCCCTTCCCCCCCGTCTCTCTCTTCCCCCCCGTCTCTCTCTTCCCCCCCGTCTCTCTCTTCCCCCCCCGTCTCTCTCTTCCCCCCCCGTCTCTCTCTTCCCCCCCGTCTCTCTCTTTCCCCCCCGTCTCTCTCTTCCCCCCCCCGTCTCTCTCTTCCCCCCCGTCTCTCCCTTCCCCCCCGTCTCTCTCTTCCCCCCGTCTCTCTCTTCCCCCCCGTCTCTCTCTTCCCCCCGTCTCTCTCTTCCCCCCGATTCTCTCTTCCCCCCGTCTCTCTCTTCCCCCCCGTCTCTCTCTTCCCCCCCGTCTCTCTCCCCCCCCCCCGCCGTCTCTCTCCCCCCCCCGCCGTCTCTCTCCCCCCCCGCCGTCTCTCTCCCCCCCCCGCCGTCTCTCTTCCCCCCCCCGCCGTCTCTCTTCCCCCCCCCCGCCGTCTCTCTCCCCCCCCGCCGTCTCTCTCCCCCCCCCGCCGTCTCTCTCCCCCCCCCGCCGTTTCTCTTCCCCCCCCCCCCGCCGTCTCTCTCCCCCCCCCGCCGTTTCTCTCCCCCCCCCCGCCGTTTCTCTCCCCCCCCCCCCCGCCGTCTCTCTCCCCCCCCCCCCCGCCGTCTCTCTCCCCCCCCCCGCCGTTTCTCTCCCCCCCCCCCGCCGTCTCTCTCCCCCCCCCGCCGTCTCTCTCCCCCCCCCGCCGTTTCTCTCCCCCCCCCCCGCCGTTTCTCTCCCCCCCCCCCCCCCGCCGTCTCTCTCCCCCCCCCCGCCGTCTCTCTCCCCCCCCCCGCCGTTTCTCTCCCCCCCCCCCCGCCGTCTCTCTCCCCCCCCCGCCGTCTCTCTCCCCCCCCGCCGTCTCTCTCCCCCCCCCCGCCGTCTCTCTCCCCCCCCCCGCCGTTTCTCTCCCCCCCCCCCCCGCCGTCTCTCTCCCCCCCCCCCGCCGTTTCTCTCCCCCCCCCCCGCCGTCTCTCTCCCCCCCCCCGCCGTCTCTCTCCCCCCCCGCCGTCTCTCTCCCCCCCGCCCCCCGCCCCCCGCTGTCTCTCCCCCCCCCCGTCTCTCTCACCCCCCCCGCCGTCTCTCTCCCCCCCCCCGCCGTCTCTCTCCCCCCCCGTCTCTCTCTCTCCGCCGCCCCCCTGTCTCTCTCTCTCTCCGCCGCCCCCCCCGTCTCTCTCTCTCTCCCCCCCACCCCCGTCTCTCTTCCCCCCCCCCCTCGTCTCGCTTCCTCCCCCTCGTCTCGCTTCCTCCCCCTCGTCTCGCTTCCTCCCCCTCGTCTCTCTTCCCACCCCCAGTCTCTCTTCCCCCTCCCCCCAGTGTCTCTTCCCACCCCCAGTGTCTCTTCCCACCCCCAGTGTCTCTTCCCACCCCCAGTCTCTCTTCCCACCCCCAGTCTCTCTTCCCACCCCCAGTCTCTCTTCCCACCCCCAGTGTCTCTTCCCACCCCCAGACTCTCTTCCCACCCCCAGTCTCTCTTCCCACCCCCAGTCTCTCTTCCCACCCCCAGTCTCTCTTCCCACCCCCAGTCTCTCTTCCCACCCCCAGTCTCTCTTCCCACCCCCAGTCTATCTTTCCACCCCCAGTCTCTCTTCCCACCCCCAGTCTCTCTTCCCACCCCCAGTCTCTCTTCCCACCCCCAGTCTCTCTTCACACCCCCAGTCTCTCTTCCCACCCCCAGTCTCTCTTCCCACCCCCAGTCTCTCTTCCCACCCCCAGTCTCTCTTCCCACCCCCAGTCTCTCTTCCCACCCCCAGTCTCTCTTCCCACCCCCAGTCTCTCTTCCCACCCCCAGTCTCTCTTCCCACCCCCAGTCTCTCTTCCCACCCCCAGTCTCTCTTCCCACCCCCAGTCTCTCTTCCCACCCCCAGTCTCTCTTCCCACCCCCAGTCTCTCTTCCCACCCCCAGTCTCTCTTCCCACCCCCAGTCTCTCTTCCCACCCCCAGTCTCTCTTCCCACCCCCAGTCTCTCTTCCCACCCCCAGTCTCTCTTCCCACCCCCAGTCTCTCTTCCCACCCCCAGTCTCTCTTCCCACCCCCAGTCTCTCTTCCCACCCCCAGTCTCTCTTCCCACCCCCAGTCTCTCTTCCCACCCCCAGTCTCTCTTCCCACCCCCAGTCTCTCTTCCCACCCCCAGTCTCTCTTCCCACCCCCAGTCTCTCTTCCCACCCCCAGTCTCTCTTCCCACCCCCAGTCTCTCTTCCCACCCCCAGTCTCTCTTCCCACCCCCAGTCTCTCTTCCCACCCCCAGTCTCTCTTCCCACCCCCAGTCTCTCTGCCCACCCCCAGTCTCTCTGCCCACCCCCAGTCTCTCTGCCCACCCCCAGTCTCTCTGCCCACCCCCAGTCTCTCTGCCCACCCCCAGTCACTCTTCCCACCCCCAGTCACTCTTCCCACCCCCAGTCACTCTTCCCACCCCCAGTCACTCTTCCCACCCCCAGTCACTCTTCCCACCCCCAGTCACTCTTCCCACCCCCAGTCACTCTTCCCACCCCCAGTCACTCTTCCCACCCCCAGTCACTCTTCCCACCCCCAGTCACTCTTCCCACCCCCAGTCACTCTTCCCACCCCCAGTCACTCTTCCCACCCCCAGTCACTCTTCCCACCCCCAGTCACTCTTCCCACCCCCAGTCACTCTTCCCACCCCCAGTCACTCTTCCCACCCCCAGTCACTCTTCCCACCCCCAGTCACTCTTCCCACCCCCAGTCACTCTTCCCACCCCCAGTCACTCTTCCCACCCCCAGTCACTCTTCCCACCCCCAGTCACTCTTCCCACCCCCAGTCACTCTTCCCACCCCCAGTCACTCTTCCCACCCCCAGTCACTCTTCCCCCCCCCAGTCTCTCTTCCCCCCCGAGTCTCTCTTCCCCCCCGAGTCTCTCTTCCCCCCCGAGTCTCTCTTCCCCCCCGAGTCTCTCTTCCCCCCCGAGTCTCTCTTCCCCCCCGAGTCTCTCTTCCCCCCCGAGTCTCTCTTCCCCCCCGAGTCTCTCTTCCCCCCCGAGTCTCTCTTCCCCCCCGAGTCTCTCTTCCCCCCCCCAGTCTCTCTTCCCCCCCAGTCTCTCTTCCCCCCCCAGTCTCTCTTCCCCCCCAGTCTCTTTTCCCCCCCCAGTCTCTCTTCCCCCCCCAGTCTCTCTTCCCCCCCCAGTCTCTCTTCCCCCCCAGTCTCTCTTCCCCCCCCAGTCTCTCTTCCCCCCCCAGTCTCTCTTTCCCCCCCCAGTCTCTCTTTCCCCCCCCAGTCTCTCTTCCCCCCCCCAGTCTCTCTTCCCCCCCCAGTCTCTCTTCCCCCCCCCAGTCTCTCTTCCCCCCCCAGTTTCTCTTCCCCCCCCAGGCTCTCTTCCCCCCCCAGTTTCTCTTCCCCCCCCAGGCTCTCTTCCCCCCCAGGCTCTCTTCCCCCCCCAGTCTCTCTTTCCCCCCCCCCAGTCTCTCTCTCTCCTTCCCCCGCCCCAGTCTCTCTCTCTCCTTCCCCCGCCCCAGTCTCTCTCCCTCTCTCTCTCCTTCCCCCCCAGTCTCTCTCTCCTTCCCCCCCAGTCTCTCTCTCTCTCTCTTCCCCCTCCCCCAGTCTCCCTCTCTCTCTCTTTCCCCCCTTTCCCAGTCTGTCTGTCTGTCTCTCCCTCTCCCCCAGTCTCTCCCTCTCCCCCAGTTCTCCCTCTCCCCCAGTCTCTCCCTCTCCCCCAGTCTCTCTCTCTCTCTTCCCCCAAACAGTCTCTCTCTCTCTCTCTCTCTCACCCCCAAACAGTCTCTCTCTCTCTCTCACCCCCACAGTCTCTCTCTCTCTCTCACCCACACAGTCTCTCTCCCTCTCTTTCCCCCCCCAGTCTCTCTCTCTCTCATCCCCCCCCAGTCTCTCTCTCTCATCCCCCCCCAGTCGCTCTCTCTCATCCCTCCCCCAGTCTCTCTCTCTTTCACTCTCCCCCCCACAGTTTCTCTCTTCCCACCCCCCCAGTCCCCCTCTCTCTCTCTCTCTCTCTCTCTCTCTCTCTCTCTCTCTCCCCCACCAGTTTCTCTCTCTCTCTCTCTCTCTCTCCCCCTCAGTCTCTCTCTCCCCCCCCCCCCAGTCGAACTCTCTAACTTCCGCCCCCAGCTTCTCTCTCTCTCCTTCCCCCCCGTCTCTCTCTCTCCTTCCCCCCCCAGTCTCTCTCTAACCTTCCCCTCCAAGTCTCTCTCTCTCTCCTTCCCCCCCATTCTCTCTCTTCCCCACACTCTCTCTCTCCCCCACAGTCTCTCTCTCCCCCACAGTCTCTCTCTCCCCCAGCCTCTCCGTCTCTCCCTCTCCCCCAGTCTCTATCTCTCTTTTCCCCCCACAGTGTCTCTCTCTCTCCCCCAGTTTCTCTCTCTCTCTCTCTCTCTCTCTCTCTCTTCCTCTCAGTTTCTCTCTCCCCCCCCCCCCAGTCGAACTCTCTTACTTCGCCCCACCCAACTCCAGTTTCTCTCTCCTCCCCAGTCTTTCTCTCTCTCTCGCTCCCTCCCCCCCATTCTCTCCCTTCCCGCCCCCCCAGTCCCTCTCTTCCCGCCCCCCCAGTCCCTCTCTTCCCGCCCCCCCAGTCCCTCTCTTCCCGCCCCCCCGTCTCTCTCTTCCCCCCCCGTCTCTCTCTTCCCCCCCCCCCCGTCTCTCTCTTCCCCCCCGTCTCTCTCTTCCCCCCCGTCTCTCTCTTCCCCCCCGTCTCTCTCTTCCCCCCCGTCTCTCTCTTCCCCCCCGTCTCTCTCTTCCCCCCCGTCTCTCTCTTCCCCCCCGTCTCTCTCTTCCCCCCCGTCTCTCTCTTCCCCCCCGTCTCTCTCTTCCCCCCCGTCTCTCTCTTCCCCCCCGTCTCTCTCTTCCCCCCCGTCTCTCTCTTCCCCCCCGTCTCTCTCTTTCCCCCCCCCAGTCTCTCTCTTCCCCCCCCCCCGTCTCTCTCTTCCCCCCCCCCCGTCTCTCTCTTCCCCCCCCCCCGTCTCTCTCTTCCCCCCCCCCCGTCTCTCTCTTCCCCCCCCCCCGTCTCTCTCTTCCCCCCCCCCGTCTCTCTCTTTCCCCCCCCCCCCGTCTCTATCTTCCCCCCCCCCCGTCTCTATCTTCCCCCCCCCCGTCTCTATCTTCCCCCCCCGTCTCTATCTTCCCCCCCCGTCTCTATCTTCCCCCCCCGTCTCTATCTTCCCCCCCCGTCTCTCTCTTCCCCCCCAGTTTCTCTTCCCCCCCCAGTCTCTCTTCCCCCCCCAGTCTCTCTTCCCCCCCCCAGTCTCTCTTCCCCCCCCAGTCTCTCTTCCCCCCCAGTCTCTCTTCCCCCCCAGTCTCTCTTCCCCCCCCAGTCTCTCTTCCCCCCCCAGTCTCTCTTCCCCCCCCAGTCTCTCTTCCCCCCCCCAGTCTCTCTTCCCCCCCCAGTCTCTCTTCCCCCCCCAGTCTCTCTTCCCCCCCCCAGTCTCTCTTCCCCCCCCAGTCTCTCTTCCCCCCCAGTCTCTCTTCCCCCCCAGTCTCTCTTCCCCCCCCAGTCTCTCTTCCCCCCCCAGTCTCTCTTCCCCCCCCCAGTCTCTCTTTCCACCCCCAGTCTCTCTTTCCACCCCCAGTCTCTCTTCCCCCCCCAGTCTCTCTTCCCCCCCCAGTCTCTCTTTCCCCCCCCAGTCTCTCTTCCCCCCCAGTCTCTCTTCCCCCCCAGGCTCTCTTCCCCCCCCAGTCTCTCTTCCCCCCCCCCCAGTCTCTCTCTCTCCTTCCCCCGCCCCAGTCTGTCTCTCTCCTTCCCCCGCCCCAGTCTCTCTCCCTCTCTCTCTCCTTCCCCCCCAGTCTCTCTCTCCTTCCCCCCCAGTCTCTCTCTCTCTCTCTTCCCCCTCCCCCAGTCTCCCTCTCTCTCTCTTTCCCCCCTTTCCCAGTCTGTCTGTCTGTCTCTCCCTCTCCCCCAGTCTCTCCCTCTCCCCCAGTTCTCCCTCTCCCCCAGTCTCTCCCTCTCCCCCAGTCTCTCTCTCTCTCTTCCCCCAAACAGTCTCTCTCTCTCTCTCTCTCACCCCCAAACAGTCTCTCTCTCTCTCTCACCCCCACAGTCTCTCTCTCTCTCTCACCCACACAGTCTCTCTCCCTCTCTTTCCCCCCCCAGTCTCTCTCTCTCTCATCCCCCCCCCCAGTCTCTCTCTCTCATCCCCCCCCAGTCGCTCTCTCTCATCCCTCCCCCAGTCTCTCTCTCTTTCACTCTCCCCCCCACAGTTTCTCTCTTCCCACCCCCCCAGTCCCTCTCTCTCTCTCCCCCACCAGTTTCTCTCTCTCTCTCTCTCTCTCTCTCTCTCTCCCCCTCAGTCTCTCTCTCTCCCCCCCCCCCCCAGTCGAACTCTCTAACTTCCGCCCCCAGCTTCTCTCTCTCTCCTTCCCCCCCGTCTCTCTCTCTCCTTCTCCCCCCAGTCTCTCTCTAACCTTCCCCTCCAAGTCTCTCTCTCTCTCCTTCCCCCCCATTCTCTCTCTCTCTCTCTTCCTCCCCCAGTCTCTCTCTCTCTCTCTCTCTTCCCTCCTCCCCCAGTCTCCCTCTCCCCCAGTCTGTCTCTCTCTCTCTCCCTCCCCCAGTCTCTCTCTCTCTCTCTCTTCCCCCCCCCCCCAAAGTCTCTCTCTCTCTTGCCCCCCCAGTCTCTCTCTCACTTGCCCCCCCAGTCTCTCTCTCTCACTCTCCCCCTCCCTTCCTCTCTCCCCATCCACCCACCCCCAGACTCTCTCTCTCTCACCTCCAGTCTCTCTCTCTCACCGCCAATCTCTCTCTCTCTCCCGCCCCCCCACCAGTCTCTTTCTCTCTCCCGCCCCCCCACCAGTCTCTTTCTCTCTCTCCCCAACAGTCTCTATCTCTCTCTCTCCCCACCAGTCTCTCTCTCTCTCTCTTCCCCACAGTCTCTCTATCTCTTCCCTCACACCCCACCCAGTCTCTATCTCTTCCCCCTCCACAGTCTCTCTCTCTCCTCCCCCACCCCCCAGGCTCTCACGTTCTCTCCCCCACCAGTCTCTCTCTTTCCCTCCCCCCCAGTCTCTATTTCCCCCCCCAGTCTCTCTTCCCCCCCCCAGTCTCTCTTCCCCCCCCCAGTCTCTCTTCCCCCCCCAGTCTCTCTTCCCCCCACCCAGTCTCTCTTCCCCCCCCCAGTCTCTCTTCCCCCCCCCCCCAGTCTCTCTTCCCCCCCCCCAGTCTCTCTTCCCCCCCCCAGTCTCTCTTCCCCCACCCAGTCTCTCTTCCCCCACCCAGTCTCTCTTCCCCCACCCAGTCTCTCTTCCCCCCCCCCAGTCTCTCTTCCCCCCCCCCAGTCTCTCTTCCCCCCCCCAGTCTCTCTTCCCCCCCCCCCAGTCTCTCTTTCCCCCCCCCCCAGTCTCTCTTCCCCCCCCCCCAGTCTCTCTTCCCCCCCCCCCCAGTCTCTCTTTCCCCCCCCCCAGTCTCTCTTTCCCCCCCCCCAGTCTCTCTTCCCCCCCCCCAGTCTCTCTCCCCCCCCCCCACAGTCTCTCTTCCCCCCCCCACAGTCTCTCTTCCCCCCCCCACAGTCTCTCTTCCCCCCCACAGTCTCTCTTCCCCCCCCACAGTCTCTCTTCCCCCCCCACAGTCTCTCTTCCCCTCCCCACAGTCTCTCTTCCCCCCCCACAGTCTCTCTTCCCCCCCCACAGTCTCTCTTCCCCCCCCACAGTCTCTCTTCCCCCCCCACAGTCTCTCTTCCCCCCCCCACAGTCTCTCTTCCCCCCCCCACAGTCTCTCTTCCCCCCCCCACAGTCTCTCTTCCCCCCCCCACAGTCTCTCTTCCCCCCCCCACAGTCTCTCTTCCCCCCCCCCAGTCTCTCTTCCCCCCCCACAGTCTCTCTTCCCCCCCCCACAGTCTCTCTTCCCCCCCCCACAGTCTCTCTTCCCCCCCCCCAGTCTCCCCCCCCCCCCCAGTCTCCCCCCCCCCCAGTCTCCCCCCCCCCCCAGTCTCCCCCCCCCCCAGTCTCCCCCCCCCCCAGTCTCCCCCCCCCCCAGTCTCCCCCCCCCCCCCAGTCTCCCCCCCCCCCCCAGTCTCCCCCCCCCCCAGTCTCTCTCCCCCCCCCAGTCTCTCTCCCCCCCCCCCAGTCTCTCTCCCTCCCCAGTCTCTCTCCCTCCCCAGTCTCTCTCCCTCCCCAGTCTCTCTCCCCCCCCCCCAGTCTCTCTCCCCCCCCCCCAGTCTCTCTCCCCCCCCCCAGTCTCTCTCCCCCCCCCCAGTCTCTCTCCCCCCCCCAGTCTCTCTCCCCCCCCCCAGTCTCTCTCCCCCCCCAGTCTCTCTCCCCCCCAGTCTCTTCCCCCCAGTCTCTCTCCCCCCCCAGTCTCTCTCCCCCCCCAGTCTCTCTCCCCCCCCCCAGTCTCTCTCCCCCCCCCCAGTCTCTCTCCCTCCCCAGTCTCTCTCCCTCCCCAGTCTCTCTCCCTCCCCAGTCTCTCTCCCCCCCCCCCAGTCTCTCTTCTCCCCCCCCAGTCTCTCTCTCTCTTCCCCTCCAGTCTCTCTCTCTCTTCCCCTCCAGTCTCTCTCTCTCTTCCCCTCCAGTATCTCCCTCTCCCCCCGCCCAGTCCCTTTCTCTCTCCCCCCCAGTCCCTTTCTCTCTCCCCCCCAGTCCCTTTCTCTCTCCCCCCCAGTCCCTTTCTCTCTCCCCCCTCAGTCCCTTTCTCTCTTCCCCCCAGTCCCTTTCTCTCTCCCCCC